>NC_052407.1:1062500-1340000 GCF_009389715.1 Phoenix dactylifera
TTGGGTGGTTTGCCCGAAGGTGGAGGAGTCTAATTATCATGTTATCATCGAGTGTCCACGGGCCAGCCAAATCTGGGGGTGTGCCTTGGCCCACCCCGACCCGCGACTGGGGTGGACGTCGATTGCGGATTTCCTATGCTACTTGGAGGACTCTGTGCATGGGCCCGGGCTTGAGGAGAGGGGGACACAGGCTGCATACCTGGCCTACCACTGCTAGTTGGACAAACATGCCCGCATCTTTGAGGGCGGCAGCTCTCATCCGAGAAAGGTGGCAGACAGAGCTTTACTGCATGCAGAGGAGTTTCTCTGTATTATTGAGGATTCACTTGTTGGGTTAGCTGGAAAAATTTGGAGCTCTCATTCTACTCTTGCAGCATCCAGGATTGTACTTGTTTCTGGGTGCCTCTACCTCCTGACTTTTTCTCAAGGTGAACTTTGATGGCAGTATCAGTGAGGGAGGAAGCTGCAGAGGTGTTAATTTCGTGATCAGAGACCACGACACTAGGTTGGTGGCGGCGGGGGGAGGCAGATCTTCGACACATTTGTTGCTTGTGCCGAGCTTAGAGCGGCATTAAAGGGCATTTCTTATACGATACTGGTGTTGGGCGCAGATACCATCCTCCTCGAGGGGGACTGGCCACGGTAATTGAGTGGGTTCGAGGTCGGGGATGTCATGCGGAGGAGAGGCCGCCGCTCCACGACATCCGCAGATTGCTGGGGGAGTGTGTCTCCTATCAAGCAACGCATATATACAGAGGCAAACGGTGCTGTAGAAACCGGGTTGCCTCCTATGCAGTCTACCACTCTGAAGGTTTTATTTGGACGAACCACGTGTCAGTGCATGTGCCCTTATGCAGTCTTTTATTTTCTAATCTTGTTGGCCGTATTTACATCCATCAAGTGTGAGTAGAGTTGGGCATCGGGCCGTGCCGGGCCGGCCCGGCCCAGGCCCACCGGGCCCAAGGTCTAAACGGGCCGTGCCTAGCCCGGCCCGCTTATGAAACGGGCCGTGCCGACACGGCCCGTCTCGGGCGCAAAAGGAAGCCCGGCCCGGCCCCAGGCCCGTCTATTGGCGGGCCGGGCACGGCACGAAACGGGCCGTGCCAGGCACGGCCCGCAACGGTTCCAAACGGGCCGTGCCTAGCATGGCCCGTCTGGAGAGGGGGGGGGAGAAAAATAGCCGTTTCCAACGGCTATTTTGGAAAATTTCCAATTTTGCCCCTCCCAACAGTCCAAAAATGGCTAAATTGAGGGGTATTTTGGAAAAAAAAATTTGGGCTTCTATAAATAGCCCTTTCCTCCCTCATTCTCACTACACCAAACCAACTATTCTCTCCTTCTCTACTGCTATTATTTCTCTCTTCTAAAGTGCTCTTCTAGCAATTTAATTTTTAGTTTGCATTTAGCAAGTGTTCAAGTGCTACACAAGAGGAGGTTCCTGTTGAGAAGAGAAGGTCACTCCTGTTGAGAGCACAAGAGGAAGCTCAGAATCTCGGCTCTGCCTCTGCCCTCTGACCCTCTACTCAATTCCTCCTTGTGGTTAGTTTTTATTTTTTGAATTCATCAATTTAGATATGTCATCTTTTGAGGAAAGTCAGTTTGGCATTCCTCCTGTTTCTGAGGGAGAAGAAACTAATCCTCAACCCCATGTTCCTAGTTCCTCTAGAATTAGTGAACCGAGTGAAGATCAAACCTCTTCTCGTAAGAGGACTAGTGCTGTATGGAATGAATTTGATAGAGTTATGGTTGATGGAGTCTGGAAAGCTAAATGTAAAAAATGTGCCAAACTTTATAGTTGTAGTAGTAGTGGGGGAACAGGGCATTTAAAAAGACATCAAGAGAGTCATAGGATGCATGATTCTCATGCTCAAACTCAAAGTACCCTTAATATACAAGGGGGATTACTTGTAGGTAATTTTGCATATAATCATGAAAATCAAAGAAAAGCACTTGTAAAATGGATAGTTAAGGATGAATTACCTTTTAGTTTATGTGAATCTTTTAATTTTGAAGAATATGTTCAATTAAACCTACAACCTGCTTACAAAAGAACTAGTAAGCGTACATTTAGAAGAGTAGCTATGACTAACTTTTTAGCAATGAAACAAAGTTTAATTGAAACACTTTCTACTTTAAATGTAAAAATTTCATTAACTTCTGATATTTGGTCAGCATCTGTAGGTAGTAATTATTTTATTGCCATTACTGCTCATTATATTGATAATGATTGGCAATTAAATAAACGTATTCTTGCTTTTCGTGCTTTTGATTTTCCACATTCTGGGCAACAAATTTCAAATATCATTTATCAAACTGCATGTTCACATAATATTAATGATAAAATTATGTCTATTACTTTTGATAATGCATCTAATAATAATTCTGCTGTTGCATTATTAAAAGACTCATTGCATCCCATGTTAGATGGAAATTTATTGCATATTAGATGTGCATGTCATATCTTAAATCTTTCTGTTCAAGCTGGCATGGGTATGATTCAAGATGTGATTGGTAAAATTAGAAATGCAGTTTCTTTTATTCATACTTCAAGATCAAGACTTCAAGAATTTAAGGAATTATGTATAAACATGGTAAACGTTTTAAAAAATTTAAACTTGATGTAATTACTCGTTGGAACTCAACATATAGCATGATACATGATGCATACCCATATAAAAACTTATTAAGTGCATATATTAATGATCGTGGATTAGGCTTTACATTGACTGAAACTGATTGGAATAAAGAAAAAATTTTGGAAGATTTTTTGCTTAGTTTTTATAATGCTACCAATGTTCTTTCTGGTATTTATTATCCAACTTCATGTTCATTTTTACAACAAGCATATATAATTAGTCAAAAATTTGCAGAACATGGATATAATGATGTTTTAATGCCTATTATTGACCTAATAGAATCTAAATGGAATGAGTATTGGGACAAGATATGTCCTATGCATAACTTAGCTGCTGTATTTGATCCTAGAGTTAAATTAAATGGCGTGCTAATTTTACTTGATGCATACTGTGAAAATATGAATCAAGATTCTGAATCTGCTAAAAATGAGGTAAAACAACTTCTTTATGATATTTATGCTATATATGATGAAAAAATTCGTGGATCTAGAACACAAATACAAATCTCTATTTCTTCTTCTAGTAGTTCTCGTTCGTCATCTATTTTTTCATTCATTGCACAGAGAAGACACACACATGCTTCAAGTTTATCTTCATCTTCTTCATCTTTAAGTAGTGAACTAGAATTTTATTTACGAAATGATCTTCAGTCTGCATATGATGAAAATCAAATAGAGAATCTAGATGTATTATCTTGGTGGAAGAGTATTAGAAATCAATATCCTGTTATGTCTGCAATTGCACGCGATATTTTAGCTGTGCCGATGTCCACGGTAGCATCGGAATCCGCTTTTAGTGCAGGTCGGCGTGTTCTTGACGAAAAGAGAAGTAGGATGACGGGCGAAACGGTGGAGATGCTTCTCTGCTTCAAAGATTGGTTGGATGCTGAGGCAAGACTTTAAGATAAAGGTGGACATAATACAACATCCTCTGATGATGATGATACAAACACTACTGAAGACTGAAGAGTGAATACTGATTCACTGAATCACTGATGATTAGTAAGATTTCTTAATTTTTTATAATTGTACATTTTTATTGTATTCTGGAGGTCAGACCAAGGTCCGAACCTCGGCCCTTTCTTATTATATTCTGGAGGTCAGACCAAGGTCCAAACCTCCCTTCATGTACCATTTTGATTTAAATTAATAAACTGGTAGGGGTCTATGCCAAAACCCCCACCATTAAGGTGGCTTTATATTCATAAATCCTTAGTTTTCAATATTTATTAATTTATTAAAAAAATTTATGAAGCATTAATTTTTATCGGGCCGGGCAGGGCCCAGGCCCGGACCGTGCCAGGCCCGCGGGCCAGCCCGACCCAGGCCCTTATGGGCCGTGCCAGGCTGGCCCGCGGGCCGTGCCGTGCTTGGCCCGCGGGCCTAGAGCGGGCCGTGCCGGCCCAGGCCCGAAGCGGGCCGTGCCGGGCTCGGCCCGCGGGCCAGTAACCTGTGACCCAGCACGGCCCCCTTAAATGGGCCGTGCCAGGCACGGCCCGGCACTGTAGCTATCGGGCCGTGCCAGGCACGGCCCGCTTCGTGCCGGGCCATGGGCGGCCCGGCCCAATGCCCAACTCTAAGTGTGAGCCACATTTGTGCCAAAAAAAAAAAAAAAAATTACCGCTCTGCGGGCATAGTTTGGCGGGAGTAACATCCAAGTGCTGAACTGGTTTTGGATACAAGGATTCAAAATCCCATTACAGAAATTGATATATACACAGTCCAATACCTACTCCCGACCAAACACGTCTTGAGCCATTGAATTCATGCATCGTGCTAGGAGTTTTGATTACTTGACCCTGACCCAATCCATTTGCGTGCAAACTCAGAGCATCTAAATCACCATCATGAGCATCATGCGTATAACATGGGCATGCAAACACAGATGCCGTGACAGATACTTTCACTCATCTCATGCAAGTGATGGTATCACCAATTATTCAACTTTTGTTATCATCTTTAACTAAAGCTTGCTTTCATTTTCCTTCAGCAATATTACTATACCAATCAACCGCTCTCTTTCCAAAGTTGCTTTTCTTTCCAATAGCACCTAAATTGTCTCTCTTTGGCCACCTTTAGCCACTGTGAAAGAACACGATGGCCACGAGCCGTCCAAAACTAATGAGAGAAGCGGCCAAACAAGTCTTGCTCTCCTCGCCGAGAGGCAAAGACTATTGCAGCACGCGCACCCCGTTTTAGCCGCGACTCCTCGTCTTTTCTCGCCATAATGCGGAAAGAACCCCCTCGCGATGGAGTGACAATTACTCACCCCGCTGGGTCCCACCCTCCGTAATGGATCGATCTCAACGATCGCTTCGAGTTCTACGGACAGCGTTGCAGCCACTCTTTGGTCTAAGGTGCTTCCGTAGAGCAAGATGCCAACCTCATCTCATTTGTCCGCTCTCGTTTCTTGTGGATGCCTCGCGGAAAGATAGAGAGATGTGGTTTTTAAAATTCCTAAGCACGAAGGGTTTTCCCTGCACCGGTCTCTTTGTGATTGGAAGATGAGGCAAGGCCAGGGTGATGGGTCCCATGGAAATTAAATACCGGCAATCCACGCCACAAGGGTCCTGTCTTCATCTTCCAGTGTTCTAGATCATATCGTACTATGTAGTCCCCGTTTTAGGAAAGAAGCTTCGTAGAGGTCTAATTTCTTGTTCTTGTTTCAGGAGTTGGTTTAGTAGTTGGACAGCATCACCGGCTAAGATCCTGACCGGCCTGCGTGTAGTAGGTGATAGCATGGGTAGATTTATCTCATGGCATGTGAAGTTGGAGAGAGAGGTGACCACGCTGAGTTGAAAATTAAAATTTTGGTAGAAATTTGGATAGTGGTATGATCTTAATTCGCAACTTGTTTTTAGTTAATCAATTGTAAAATATATTCAATCTTTAGTTGGTCGAATGTCTTAATAATTGGATATTCATCCTTCGGAGACACGTCTCCGCAATTTCTAGATACTTGGGAGCATGGTAACATTATATTAAAATGTCTTTTTCTTTTTTCATGACATATAAAGTCATCTAGAGTAAATCAATTTTCTTCAAAGAATAAAATACAAAGACTTATATTTTCTCCGTACAATTTATTAACGATTGATCTTTCAACTAAAAAAAGGAAAAACAATGAAAACGTGGAACTCTAGAAACGGCCACCCCCAACTACATTTAGAAGTAGTTCTCATACCTTGAATAAAATAATTGCCATATTTTTACTAATCAATCTATAGCTGTAACTTGAAAAAATGCATGGTGAAATAATTCACCTCATTTAAAAATTTTATAAAATTAAATACTTTTTCTGCAGATGAGAAGCTCTAGCACGGGTCCTTTCGCTATTTTTTCTTTGCATCTTTCTGACCACAATCTGGCTCGTCCTCTACCCCTAGAATTACTTTCAAAGAAATCGACACAAATCATTTTATTAGAAAGTATTTAATCATTAATGTTTATAGAACATATATTGATATTTTTACACTAAATCATGTTTATATCTTTCAATATAGTATAATATTCCTGGCATAGGGGCCTCAAAACATCTTGTTTAATTAGAACATAGAAAACTTCACTCTATATTTATGTAAAGACAAAAATAATGAAAGAGAAAGTACAGGCAAGAAGGAACGGTGTAGAATAATCAGGGAGGCGGTAATCGGATCCGCGGAGTGATGAGATGATATGGACTTGTACACAAGTACACGGTACTCCGAATATCCTAATCGCGGATCCCCTGCATCCTAATTGTAGCCATGACACGTATCCAACTTTAATCTCGCCTCGTGGTTTCGCGCGGGGAGTTGGGCCCGCGATACCCGACACAAATCGAACTACCGCCTTGATTGTACGGAAGAAATTTCGCATACGAATTCCGTACACTCGTGGTCAGGCCGCACCTCCTGTCTTTCCCGTCCATAGTTCAGCCGAGCCGTTAGATCAGCGGAGAGCCATCGTCGAACGTCCGACGTGCGCACGTGTGCCGAAAGGTTTACCGTCCGATCAACGCGACGCCCGTTACGTTTATTTACCATCATCACCCACTCGCTAGGAGAGGTTGGTGAGACCCGAGACCGACCTATCCACACCAAACATTTTGACCGGTGAGGTTCACACCCCCGGTGGGGCCCGCCGGAAATCGAACACCCACCGCAAACCCTTGGAATCCGCCACGTGGCATCCCGTGAAATCAGTTGTTTTTTTTTTTCGAAACACACTGCACCTTTACACGCGAAAAGCTGGAAAAGTTACCACGTGCCATATTGCATGGAATAAGATAAGGTAAGAGCACCAAAGGAATGGTAACGTAAAATAGAATTAAAAGAAGGATATTATAGCACACTATCGTTGAATTATTAGTAGCAGCTTATCCGGTAAAAAATATATTAATCACAATACTTGATGGAATTATATGAGAGTTTACCGTGGTTAAGTGAAGGAGTCACCTGGGCGTCAAGTTTGGAAGTCTAATTCAACCGTCTGCGAGATAGAAAAGAAAGAAAGAAGGAAATGGACTCTTGAGACTGTAGTCCGAAACCGTACGTGCCTCTGTACCTCCCCCTTTTTTTTATCGTTATCGTTTCTTTCTTTTTTTTTTTTTTAAATTTCCGGTGTCCTGCAGGATGCAGGCAAGAGAACAAAAACCTGGGGACTTCCCTTGCTATTATTATTATTGTCAATCCCAATCTTTATTTTTTTCTGGCCTCCTTATAATAAGAAAGAGTCACAGCATTATTTTTTTTAATTAATATTTTTCTATATATATATATACTTTTCGACCTGGATAAATATGGGATAAAAATTAAATAGAGAAAACTAAGCCGCGTGAGAGCCATCCATCACGTACATTCGAAACCCGTTAGCTAGAATGATGGCTACAGATGGTTATCAGCTATTCGACATTTCAGTTTTCGATGTGGAGCTGAAGGCTGTTTGGGCATGTCTTTGTCATAGTTCTATCATTCTGGAAGATGACTCGAATATAGTTATCAGTTAGATTCAAAGGATCCAAGAGGTAATGGATAGGGCCATCCTTGCTTCGAGATATCTGGACAATGTTAAGCAATGGATTGGATGGCTGCTTATGTTGTTAATCATTTTGGCTGTAGGAGTGTTGCTTGGGCACTTCAAGGCATTTTGTTGTATCATGTTCGTGCGGTGCATCTGATGATCCGGGCAGCCGTTATTCCAAGAAAACTGATCCGTAGCACGCGAAAGCTGTCAGATACCAGAGGTTTGCTTCTCGCGGATGAAAGCAGCAGCCGGATGCACGCGGACGGTCCAGATCTCCCTTAGCGAAAGGACGGACGGCCAGTATTTTCATTCTGCAGCATTACAGGACAAATGCACCGAACGCTGGAATCAAAGAGTAATATAATCCCCCGAGTCTCCGGTTCCCACCTCCGAGTCCCCCGATGCCTCCTGTGGGATTCCCTAGCGTGACCCAACCGGCAGTCGCGCGCCGGTTCTCAGCGAGCGGCGGTGAGTTCTAAACAGGCATCCGCCGCTACGACGCAACACCAAACTCATTACGAACCCATTCAAATCCTGCCAGGTAGAGCATCTCCAACCTGCCATATCCTCCCTTTGTTCGCGAACGACAAAGTCGCACTCAATTTTTTTTTAGAAAAACAAACGAAATAGTGGCATTAGGTGAGTGGAAATTAATGCGGGAAGAGGGGTTTAAATGTAATTAAAGGAGATGGGAGGTGTACCTGCCAAGTACATGCGCGGCTTGGGGCCCCATTTATTCGGAAGGTGTGGTGGTGAAATCCCTTGCCCACTCTTTTTAATAAACGCGCTCTTACTAGTTACTCCTCTCTCTGATCTCTTCTATCCCCCATCCCACATGTTCCTTCTCTCTCCCACTTCCTTATCAAACCCGGCTTCTTCTTCTTTTAGTTTTTGGGTGGGAGTCTCTGTCCGGATGGAATTTTAGGGGTGCCGAAAGCTAGAGAGGTGATTCTTCACCGTTCGCTCGGTATTTTAATCATTCTCGTCCTTTTGGCTTTGCCTTTTTTTTTTTTGGTCACACTCCTTTTCTCTTTCCTTTAAGCAATCCGGGCTGTGCAGGTTTCCACTCACCCCGACTCCGCCCTTCTCTGATTTAGAAGCTTCAGCCGCAGCAGCACTAGAGAAAGAAAGAAAGAAATAAACGGAGATTAAAGGAGAGCGAACGGGCGTGGGCTTCAGACGATGGGTGATAAGGCGGCGACACTGGATGCCGTCCTCAAGGAGGCCGTCGATTTGGTGAACCCGCCGATCTCTTCTCTCTTAGTTCCTCCTTCTTTCCTTTTTTTTTTTCCCGATTTTTTTTTCCGTTTCTTGTTTTTGTTGTTGGTGATGGGAGATTTTTTTTTTTTTTTTAACAATTTTGGATGGGAATTGTTGGCAGGAGAACATACCCTTGGAGGAGGTTTTTGACAATCTGAGATGCACCCGGGAGGGGCTGACGACGGAGCAGGCCGAGGAGCGGCTCGCCATCTTCGGCCACAACAAGCTCGAGGAAAAGGAGGTTCTGCTTTATTTCCCCTACCATCTCTCCTGATAGAGTTGCGGGAGAATCGTCGTTTATGTTTTTTTTTCCCCTCTTCTATGTGTTTGTGGTTGCAGGAAAGCAAGATTCTGAAATTCCTGGGGT
The DNA here is from genome assembly GCF_009389715.1 of Phoenix dactylifera. Taxonomy (NCBI): domain Eukaryota; kingdom Viridiplantae; phylum Streptophyta; class Magnoliopsida; order Arecales; family Arecaceae; genus Phoenix; species Phoenix dactylifera. The sequence continues at coordinate 1,071,767 of NC_052407.1, forward strand.
TCATGTGGAACCCGCTGTCGTGGGTGATGGAGGCCGCCGCCATCATGGCCATCGCCCTCGCCAACGGAGGGGTCAGACTCGGAAACACCAGCATCTGATTGTTTTCTGCTCTGTTTTCTATGGATTTCTTCGATTGTTGCATTTCTTTGCGTAATTCTTTTTTTAATGAATGCATATTGGTTTTTGGTTCTGTTCAACAGGGGAAGCCCCCAGACTGGCAGGATTTCGTCGGGATTATAACCCTGCTTGTGATCAACTCGACTATCAGCTTCATCGAGGAGAATAATGCTGGTAATGCCGCGGCAGCCCTCATGGCCCGCCTCGCCCCCAAAGCCAAGGTTCCTGTGCTCTCCATCCCACCGTTTTTTTTTTAAATCACATACATATGTCGCCAATCCCAGTTCCTGTTATCTGCTTTTGTACTTCCAAAAGCATGTAATGCAAGAATTTTGAGAACTTTTATGTTAGTTAAAGGTTGAAAATTGCCTTTGTTACAAGAACCTTAACTCTCTGTGTCTAAACAAAAATAAATTTAAAAAAAAACAGGTGCTCAGGGATGGCCGGTGGAGCGAGGAGGAATCGGCCATCCTTGTCCCCGGGGATATTATTAGCATCAAGCTTGGGGATATCATCCCTGCAGATGCCCGTCTCCTTGATGGAGATCCATTAAAAATTGATCAGGTTCCTACCATCCTCTGTCTTGTTCCTAACTTTGGCAGAATCAGTGTCTATCCATGTGGACTAATTTTGGGATTTATAATTTTGTGCTTGATTCATGTTTCACAGTCTGCCCTTACCGGAGAATCACTTCCAGTTACCAAAGGTCCAGGTGACGGTGTATACTCTGGTTCCACATGCAAGCAGGGCGAGATCGAGGCTGTCGTTATTGCTACGGGTGTTCATACTTTCTTTGGTAAGGCTGCACATCTCGTGGACTCAACGAACCAAGTTGGTCACTTTCAAAAGGCAAGCTGGGAATATCTAATATCTCTGAGTGAATTTTGCCTTTTCCCTGCTTTCAGAAAGATCTGGTCTTTAATATTCCTTGCCATTTGCAATGCAGGTCTTGACTGCTATCGGGAATTTCTGTATTTGTTCGATTGCAGTGGGAATGTGTGTCGAGATTATTGTTATGTATCCGATCCAACACAGGGCCTACCGCCCTGGAATTGACAATCTTTTGGTTCTGCTTATTGGCGGGATTCCAATAGCCATGCCCACAGTTCTGTCCGTCACAATGGCAATTGGCTCTCACCGCTTAGCTCAGCAGGTATGCAGGAATAGTTTTTTACGTAATAGAGAGTTCATACTATAGTGTTCTGGTAATTTTAGCTTTGGGGGAACCGTGCATGACATGTGTTTGATGAGAACCAAGGTATATTGTTATGGCAAAACCAATTCAAGCAATAGATGAAAATAAATCATGATTGGAAAAAACTGGCTGTGTAGGCTGAAGATTTCTCCCAGGATAGGTTCTTGAGTAGACATATCTAAATGCCTCTGAGGTCTCTATTTTTAAGTTGAATAATTGTTTCACTGAGTTGCTTGACTCTAAGGAAGCTGGGGATCATTGTAGGGAGCCATCACGAAGAGAATGACTGCAATTGAAGAAATGGCTGGCATGGATGTCCTTTGCAGTGACAAAACAGGAACTCTTACTCTTAACAAGCTAACAGTGGACCAGAACCTTGTCGAGGTCAGACTCAACATTTTGGCTATTAAATCCTTTCCAATAACAATTTTACAGGATTCCTTGTGTCTCTTTGAATCTTTCACTCACGTAGACAAATTGATGCACTCCATTGTATTTGTCAGGTTTTCACAAAAGGTGTAACTCCAGATACTGTAATTCTAATGGCTGCTAGAGCCTCACGAACTGAGAATCAAGATGCTATAGACACTGCTATAGTTAATATGCTTGCAGACCCAAAGGAGGTAGGTTGGAACTTGGAACTTCCACATCCTTTGGCCTATTTTTTTTGGCAGCATAGATTCTTATCCATCTGTCTCTCTTACGTGATTGCCTTCTAAAGGCACGAGCTGGTATTCAAGAGGTGCACTTTCTGCCATTTAATCCTACTGACAAAAGGACTGCTTTAACATATATTGATAGTGACGGCAAAATGCATCGTGTCAGCAAAGGTGCTCCAGAACAGGTCTTGTTCTCTTGACATTCTGATTATCTTGTTATTGTTGTTGCATATGTTCCTTTTTAACTTGGTTGTTGTAACTATGACGCAGATCTTAAATCTTGCACATAACAAGTCAGAGATAGAGCGCAGGGTCCATGCTGTGATTGACAAATTTGCTGAGCGGGGGCTTCGGTCGCTTGCTGTTGCATATCAGGTGAAAAAATTGCTGTCCCGGTTGTATACCTATTTCTTTTGATTCATATCACACCTATCTGGGAAGGTTTTTGAAGACAAGATGTTAGTCATCTCATTTAAGTGGGCAACCAATACCAAGATGAACTAAGATATCTGTTCATCTTGGCCAACATAGAAGATGGGGATATTTGTAAAGAACTGAGACAAGCAACTAATTTTAGGCATTGATTTTGAAGTCCATTAATTCTAAACTTTATTGGGGGATGTAAAAAAAAAGAATGAACAGTACTGGCTGATAATTTTTTATTGTATCAGCTGATATTCCGGAATCTATCGGCCTATATTTGCCAAGAATATAGGGCCCATGATTATCCATATATCGTACCAGAGGGTGCCTAATACCAATACAGACTGAGATCTTGGCTGACATGATAACCTTTGCTATGCGGCCATTCACTAGTATATCTATGTACATATGTTAGTGTTTGTGTGTTCTGATTATGTTTTATCTCTATTATTGCGCAGGAAGTTCCAGAAGGAAGGAAAGAGAGTCCAGGAAGTCCATGGCAGTTCATTGGCCTCATGCCACTTTTTGATCCCCCAAGACATGACAGTGCAGAAACAATTCGGAGGGCACTCAACCTTGGTGTTAATGTCAAAATGATCACAGGTCTGATTTCTCTCATTGAAAATCACATTATATAATAACTGAATTTGTTGATGTGCAATTTCCATTTTATGTAAGCCATTATCTTGGTTCTGTAAAGTCATCATCATCTGGGATTTCTGAAGAAATCACATACATATTTGAGAGCTCTTTTTGACAAAAGGATTCTTGATCTTAACCATGGCATCCTAATAGGTGAAATCAGAATATCAACTAATGGTTTTAATGGGTTCTGGGAACAAGTTCCTCCAAAGCATTTTGTTAGTGGAGCACCGGATGCCAATGGCTTAAATAGGTCAAGATGCTTAGAAGGCTCCAACTCGAGCTACTTTTCTTGAGGGCTTGACAAAAGTTATCTTACATAAGATGTAAAATGCAGATATAAAATGTTTTTTGATTTCACGAATCCAAAAATGGTGAATTACTGTTTGTTTTGGACTTCATATGTGTGCAACATTAGTATTGCGCCTATTGATGCAATGTTTGTACTAGTAGTCCTGATCTAGTTCAAGTGGATCACCCTTCAGTCTGTTCATGGCTTGGTCTACCTGGTGTTCTCAGATGCACTTTGTACGTAGTTTATTAAGTAGAAGAAAACACTTGATTACTGCATAGATAATTGTGAATACATAAGCTGGCGAGTACAGGGGATCTTAGAGCTTTGTATTGCTTAAGGTTTATGGGTGTCTCTTGAGTATCTTAATATCTTAAAGATCTAACTGAATTATAAAAAGGGGAGGAAAAGCACTGTTGCTTGGATAAAATTTTCTGGCAATTTGAGTTGTTGATAGTATTATCCTCTTCAAATATGAAGAAGCAAAACTTGCTTGTAGAATATATATTATGATGAATGAGCCTGAATTTTGTGGATACAAAAAAATCTTTTGTATTTTTAGAGTTGCTCGTATGCTGAGATGCAATATTATTATCATTATCCATGAGACAAATCATATTGGAAATATAATGCTACTCTTACTTCAGGAAGTTTTCAGTTGTCAAGAAGTCCTCATTGATGTAAGACTTGATTATTGGAGAGATAATTGAGAATAAATAAGCTGGTGAATGCGGGAGATTTTGGAGCTTTGTATCACTTAAAATCTATGGGTGTCTCTCGAGTATCTTAATAATAACCTGTAAAAAGCCTGATTGAATTATAAGAAGGTAGAGGTAAAACACTGACATTTAGATAAAATTTTCTATCGATTTTAATTGTTGATGGTATTATTCTCTCCAGAATATGGACAAACAAAACTTTTCTTGTTAAATATATATTATGTTGTATGTTCACATGATTTTTGTGGAAACAAAAATATTCGTCAGATTTTTGTGGTAACAAAAATATTCGTCTGATACCAATGCTGATGCCGAACAGCACAGGAAGAGAAAAAGGGAGAAGGAAAAGAGAGGAAGGGGAGGAAAGGAACTAGGCTTTACGCCTAGCTCTTGCTCTTGGCTTCACACCAGGGCTAAAAAAAGAGAATCATTTTTTTTTCCATTCATAGCATACCCCATACAAACATACAGTCCAACATATATATAAGATTCTCAAAAATAACAAAATACTTAAATAAACCCAAAGGCTATCAAATAACAAAATACCTAAATAAGCCCAAAGGCTATCAAAATAAAGCAAAATCACTCTAATCACAAAGAAACTGGCTGGACCATCCTCATACGGCGACTGTAGACCCAAGTGACGGATGATTTGGTAGTTACTTGTATGCTGAGATGCAATATCATTATCCATGAATCCTTTTTTTTTTTTTTTGAGATGAAGGGAGGCTTAGCCCCCCAAATTTTATTCAGTAGGTATAATTTACTGGGTCAAGTTTGAAGAGAGAGTGGAAAACAAGGAGATCTGAGAAGTCTGTTCGTACATGTCAATTAGAAGCATGAATAGAGACAAAAATGATATTCAGAAATGCAGTGAAATCCGCCAGTAAGTAATGTTGATCTCTGTCTTTAGTGCGTGCCCAAGAAGTTTTCCTTCAGTGAAATTCTAATCTTTTGAAAGTGCATGTGGAAGATCTTTCACTTTCAACCATAACTCTCAAAAAACTAACAAGGCTTTGTGATTACATAGGGACGACCAATGATTAAATAAGTGAAGACCTCTTGAAGCAATGGTTATCACAGAAGATTGCTTATTAAGAAAATTCTTGAATTTCATTCCTTCCAAGGTTCCCAAGCTATGGCTGCAATCAACATGAGTAAGATCGGTGGAGCAGACTTTGAAAAATTTCTTCTCCTCCAGTCGAGACAAAGAAACTCAAGGAAGTGTTGAGGATGCAGCACACCTAACAAGATAGCCTTTCCAGATTGTTGAAAAGGAGCATTGAGAGAACAAATGATGTACTATTTCCAGCTTATGATTACACAAAATGCACCCTCCAAGTTTTTTTCCAAGTTTCTTCCCAAGCAAATCTGTAGTATTGAGTTTTTTTCTTCCAACATAGCCAAAGAAAGCATTTGATGTTGAGAGGAACAAAAAGATTCCAGGGATTGGCTGCAAAACTACGCATCTGTCCCCTTGTATTCAAGACTTGATACATAGAGGCATTAGAGAAAATTCCATTCCCATTTAGGTTCCAAACCAACTGGTCTTCATTTCCATTCGATGAGACTAAGGATAAAAGAGAGGATAACTGAGTGAATTGGGCCTGAGCATCAACAAGGTAACCTGCAGGCTTTCTTAGCTTCCATGAGACAAATCATCTTGGAATATAATGCTACACTTACCTCAGGAAGTTTTTGGTTGTTAAGAAGTCCTCATTGATGCCAACAGGACTTGGTTACACTGGTTGACACCCCTCTCATTGAATGCACTTGAAGAAGTTCTAGGTTTGAACCTTGATGATGACATTCCAATGCATTTCTCGAAAAAAAGAAGTCTTCATTGGTTGTTTCAACTTCTAGGAATTAATGGAAGCATTGTATTTGGGAACATGAAAAGCAGGCTTAGCTGTTCAACTGGAATAAAACTTGTGTCTTTATCTTTCAATTAAGGCTATAAATCAGAGGTACATGCGATGAATTAGCTCACTTTGCAGCTTTACTTTTTCTTAGTTCTTTTTTGTTATATTTTTTTCTACCACATTATCACCAGTCAGTAAAATTGCATTTATTGATTGCCATTTTGCTGGTTTTGGAAGATTCCCGTACTTCTCAAATTTTTTGGCTAAGTAGTGAGTGAATAATGGTATGCAGATATTTTTTACATTACCATTATACCTTGTGGACCCTATGATGGCTTTTAAGTATTCTTCTGAGATTGGTCAAGTCTTCCTGATACTGGGTCTAGATGCGGACAATGTAGATTTCTATTTTATTTTTGCCCTTTTGTTGAAGGGTAATAGTAATACTGTAGCAAACATTCTGCATACATGTAAAGAATAAACATGCCTGATTTATGTGAAAAATGCTCGTGCCTGTGGGCAATTTGCATTACAATGTTTCTGGAGACCAAGTTGAGAAGTTGAGACTTCTACGAATTAAGCATTTCTTCCCCTTGATATAGCTGACGGAGATTGGCCTGCTCTCATGTGTATTTACAAGTTAATTTGTTGCGTTCTACATGTTCTCTGTGACATTAGCCCAACTTTGAAGGATTTTTCCATTTCAATCAGGTGATCAGCTGGCCATAGGGAAGGAAACTGGCCGTCGTTTGGGGATGGGTACAAACATGTACCCCTCATCTGCTTTGTTGGGCCACAACAAGGATGAGTCAATAGCTGCTTTGCCAATTGATGAACTTATAGAGAAGGCTGATGGTTTTGCTGGTGTTTTTCCAGGTACCATCACTGATTTTTTGAAATCTAAAACAGTGTTGGTTAGTTCTTTATTTCTAAGTTGGGAGTAATCTGGTAAAGTATATTGCCTTGTTCCTTCGATTTTCAGAGCATAAGTATGAGATTGTTAAACGCTTGCAAGCAAGGAAGCATATATGTGGTATGACTGGTGATGGTGTGAATGATGCTCCTGCCCTAAAGAAGGCTGATATTGGGATAGCGGTTGCTGATGCAACTGATGCAGCTCGTAGTGCTTCTGATATTGTTCTTACGGAACCTGGTCTAAGTGTCATTATCAGTGCTGTGCTGACCAGTCGGGCCATTTTTCAGAGAATGAAAAACTATACTGTAAGTTGTGTCTGTGTTCATCAGTCAATAGTGTTATCTAACAATTAACATTGAGCAACTTGAGTTTGTCTTTTTCAGTTCTTCTATACTTGCTTGAGCTGGTTTTGATAAATTGGTTCTATTTTTTGCAGATCTATGCGGTTTCAATTACAATCCGTATTGTGGTATGTTTGACAAGCTATCCTTTTTGTTTGTATTTGAAATATTAATTTATGCTTCTATGTGAGACTAAGTCCTGTTCAAGTGTTCATTATGACTTACTTGGGTTGCCTCGGTCTGCCACTTATTTAGCAGTCAGGGATGAAGCTGCACATATTCTATTGGTTTTATGTTCTGTTTGCTCGTGTAACCATCTTCCACGCACATGCACTGAGCTAAGAAGCATGAGTTTGCATAAATTTGCTACAAGTAATATGAATTGGATATACGATAAAAATGCTTAAGGCCTATTAAATAACCAATAAAGCTATGCATATTGGGGGTGGATGTTATGGGCAGAAGAAGAGAAAGTGTGAGGACTCGGAAGAGTTTGTTTCTCTTTAAATCTAAGTTTTCGGTGGAGAAAGGTGATTGTTGAGAGCCCAAAAATCTGTGGATTGTGGAATCTACCGAGTCCCCTGATCCAGGAATTCCTCTATTTTCGTTTATTGCTTCACTCTTTCTTCTTGCATGAGAGATACCATGTGAATTAGCTTGTTGAGTGTCCAAGGGCCTTACTTTCAAATATATATTGGTTTTGCAGCCGTATCTAAGTAGAAATTGCAAAATTTGTCCTCACTTCACATTTTTATTTCAACAGCTTGGGTTCATGCTGCTGGCTCTCATTTGGCACTTTGACTTTCCGCCTTTTATGGTCCTTATCATTGCAATCCTCAATGATGGTAATACTTTTTTCTGATGATCTACCTCCCCCTACACCTTCTCCCTCCTCTCCCTAATTAGCTAATGCGTGGTTACTTGCTACTCTTGCAATATACTGTTGGGTTAGTGAGATTTATCGTCCTGCTGCACTGATTGACCATGCTCAATTCTTTCTACTCTTGACACGCACTACTCTTCCAGTCTACATGACCTACTCTTTTATGGCATGACTAGGTACCATAATGACTATATCAAAGGACAGGGTGAAGCCATCTCCTCAGCCTGACAGTTGGAAACTGTCTGAGATTTTTGCAACTGGAATCATCCTTGGTGGCTATTTGGCGATGATGACAGTCATTTTCTTCTGGGCTGCATACAAAACCGACTTCTTTCCGGTATAATGACTCTATTTCTTAGAACCTTTTGTGCTCACTTTCTCTTTGCTGACTGCGAAATGATTATTATAATTGATTGAAATCTGCCGGTCTGTTTGAGTAATGTTTCTTAAAGCTTCCAGTGCATTTAAAATGAACACTTTCGGTTTTTGATGCCTAAAAAGCCTGGGATGTTCACATTCTTGCTTGATCATTATTTTTAGGGTATTAATATCTTTTTTGCTCTAATACTTTGATCATTCGTCAGCGGGTATTCCATGTCGAAAGCCTTGAGAAAACAGCTCAGGATGACTTTCAGAAGCTTGCCTCTGCAGTCTACCTGCAAGTGAGCACCATCAGTCAGGCACTCATATTTGTGACACGATCCCGCAGTTGGTCCTTTGTTGAGCGGCCCGGTTTCTTTCTCGTTGCTGCTTTCTTGGTTGCACAGCTGGTGAGTTTTTTCTCCTCCACGGATCAAATGCCTGAAAGACTGATGTCCAAGAAATATATAGTCATGTGTTATCATGTACACATGCAGGTTGCTACCCTCATAGCCGTGTATGCCGACTGGGGATTTGCTGCAATCAAGGGGATCGGATGGGGCTGGGCTGGTGTCATCTGGCTTTACAACATCATCTTCTATTTTCCACTCGATATAATCAAGTTCCTAACCCGCTATGCTCTGAGTGGGAGGGCATGGGATCTCGTCATCGAGCAAAGAGTAATTTGCAATACAGAACTCATCGACGGACAAATTCTATTTATGGTATGCAGCTTCCTCGCTGACTGATGGGATAATTTCTTCTTGCAGATTGCATTTACGAGGCAGAAGGACTTCGGAAAGGAAGCTAGGGAGCTCAAGTGGGCACATGCTCAGAGAACACTGCATGGGCTGCATCCTCCCGAGACCAAGATGTTCGGCGAGAGGACCAGCTTCGCTGATCTTAATCAGATGGCAGAAGAGGCCAAAAGGCGAGCTGAGATTGCAAGGTATGACCAGGAAACCTGACAGGAAGAAAAAAAATTAGTTTTTACCGTTTACCTTTCACATCCCACTAGTTTTATTACGTGCTGCATATCCAATACATAGGTTGCTGCCCCACTTCTCCAGCGACCTTTTCTCAAATCATGAGTACTTTTAACATAATAATTGAACTACGAAACTAGACTTTTCTATTTTTTTTAAAATTTTTTTATAAACTTGATGGGATCACGGCATCACCAGAGCATTCAAATACAGAAAAAAATAATTTGAAAATTAAGCACAGATATTAGACAGGGGGGCCCACAGTGAGTTGTCGGAGTTTTACAGTTGGTTCCATACGGCATATTTAAAAACTAAATCCAGTTAGCAGTGCAAATTTACATCATGTTGTGTCCGGGAGCTGAATATTTCTTACTGCATGTTTGCAGACTTAGGGAACTGCACACATTAAAGGGACATGTGGAGTCTGTCGTGAGGCTGAAGGGCTTGGATATTGACACCATTCAGCAAGCCTATACCGTGTGACTGCTCAAACTTCAGCACCATAGGAATGGCAAGCATCTCAATTGAACTTTCAGAAAATATCCATTGTTCTGCTGCTGACGAGTAAATTCTGTGACCGGCTCTTATTAGCTTATATGTAATCTATCATCATCCCTTAACATGAACTACACTATTATATCTTGATATTTTTTCTGGAACTTATTTCTCCCGTTTTTCCTTGCCTTTCGGTTCAATGCGTAGTCATTTTCTCCCCTTTCTGCTCCATTAGCTGTCCTTCATTTCTGGTTTCTTTCTATACGGAAGGCTTACATGCAAGGGGCAGGCCCTTGTGCCTTGTCATCTTATTGATCTCTCAGAGATTGGCACATGATATGGAGCTCGTCCTGTGAGAGCAATCCCATAAAGATTTGGTTGAGCTGTACCCAAAAAAAAAAAAAGATTTGGTTGAGAGCAATCACATCAAGGGTTGCATGTGGGTGATAATTTATTGCAAGTTTGGTTCATTTCTTTTGGGGTTGATAGATTGTGGGCCTTTTAGGCATCAGCCACATGGGCAACATTGGTGACATGACATGAGTCAACTATGATCCCAGTGGAAACTTTTTTTTTTTTAAAAAAATTATCCATTCCTCGTTGAGAATTAAAAAAGAAATCCCATCCACCTTAGTAGCTGCTGGATGGTTATTGGCATCAGGAAAATTTTGCAGCTAGTGTATTTAATATAATTTATTTGACTTTGGACCACGTACAAATATTTAATGGTACAAAGAGGGCATGTTTAAATTTTGAATGGAGGAAGCATTCATTTCTTGCAAGTCCTTTTGCTGCTGCAACGACACTGCTAACGGTGTAAATGAAGCTTCAAAGAATGGCCCATAGTCTGCACCTAACCTACGGCAAGAGTGGTCCGAGAAAGGGGAAATAAAGTAGTTAGTTAGCATTGGGAGAGTAAACAAAGAGATGCTCGGCTGAAAAGATGATTTACTGTGTAACTAAGAGATAATGAAGCCTTTTACCCTTCAAGGTAATTAGGACATTGCTCCATCTCTTAAATTTTCTCTTAGATTGTGTTTGCTTCATGCATAAAGTCGGCATGAGATTTGTCTAGTATGTGCCAAATAATGTTTGGAAATAATATATAGCCTAGGAATGGTTATGTCGGTCAAATTTGCTTATTATTTGCATAACTATTTCAAGAGGGAATTGTCATAAATTATTCTATGGTATAAAGATACTTTTTGTACCTAATTTTACTTTTTTGTTAATGGATAAAAGAATCATTAATTGTTCAAAAGCTACTCCACAAAGATATCTTTTGCTATTCAAAAGGGGAACCAAACAAAAATTAGCATGACTTATGATGTAGCTATTTCCATAAACCTACTTTTTACTATTCTCATTTTTTTTTATTTTCGAACCAAATGCGGCCTTAAGGCATATCTTATCAGCAGATAGAGTGCTCCGGCATCCAATCAGGATCTGAATATATAGTTATAATTTTATCATATTAAAGCTATATAATACCAGTCCGCCTTATTTTTTAAGGACAGCCAGATAAGACCGATACGATCAGACTAGATCTACGTGTAATCTGGCACAATGAAAATTACTCTTTCCTGAGTCAAACTGATTTGTTCAAATTGTCTGTCACACCATGAGCTCGAGCTTATGCCTCCTCATTATTTCAATCCGATTCAATACGAAACGATCTTCCTCATCTAAACCAATTTAGTTCATTTTATAGAGACTTCCTCAGCCGGTCGGTAGCTTGAGCTTATGTATGGAATGAGATATGTCCTCCAAACTATCACCTGTAATCCCACGCAAGAACGTAGATCGTCTCTGAAATGGTGGAATCTAGTCCGGTCTCTCACGATGATCTCAACACTATAACTTTTGTGAGATAAGCTTAATTAGTTATGGCGTGGCAGCCTTTGCACGCCCTTAGGTTCTTCAATATCCTCATTGGTGTCACGGTTCTCATGTTAAGCAGCCCCGAAAGCTATAGCTAGCCTCTCATGGTGGAATCGAAGCGTCTGAGTCTTATCAAGCTCGGCCACCATTGCTGCCCGAGAGGAGTCTGGTTTATATCCAACCAATGCAAGCTTGTTTTCCCACTTCATGAAGCATTTCACCTCTCTCTCTCTCTCTCTCTCTCTCTCTCTCTCGATCCAAATAAGAGGTGTCCCCAGAAACAACTCATGAAGGACACAAGCTGCTCACAGAATGCTAATTAGCAGTAGCTGCTATGGTCATTGGCCATAGATGAGCACTATTTAGATGAGCCCTACATAATTTACTTTTCTGAAGTAGGCTCTATTTCTGAAGTAAATGGATCTCCTCTAGTCTAAACGTAGAAAATACAGCTATGCATGCAACCAATAACAGCTGCTGAGTTTTATGGGCTCCATTTATCCTGCTGTGAGAATATATCCATCCCTTCTTCTCCTCGCCCGGCCGTAGAACTCTAGTAAATGTACATAATTTAGTTCTATGTAAACTCAGGCTCATCCCTAAAATTTTCAGTACAAATATAATACAAGTTAGATGGATTAAGGATGAGTAGGCCTACTAAAGTCACTAGGTTCTAGAGTGCGATATTGGGAGCTGTAGCAGAACCGAGCAAGCTTTGTATTCAGATAAATAGGAAAAATGTATGTACAGAATACAGTGTGACCTTTCTATTGGGAACCTGTTATAAAATTAAAGCCTGATCATATTGCAAAGGCCTTCCCAAATTAGGTAGTAATAAGAAAAACCAAATCGAAGCCACAGGTTGGTTTTGGATGGGTTACAATTAACCCAACCCGAGCTTCATCTGTGACCTCTGCACAGCCCTACCCTCCAATTAGTCAAGAGTTAATTGTTGAATGGCAAATAAAAATGGCATACCCAGACACCTTTTAGCATAAAATACCATGCTCAAGTAATCTACTATTTCACTGCTACAGATATAGAAAGAAGCTAATACAACAGCTCTGGATAGGAAAAACGAATGAAAATGCAGAGTCAAGATTTAGGTCAGGCCAAGGTTCGAAAAATCATCCTGACAGACCCTTAAATTTAGATAACAGAGAAATAAACAAATGGGAGATGTTTTTATTTTTATGTGACAAATAAATATCAAGCATGAACATAAGATTAACCACTTTCCTGTTCCGACCTATGCTTTTCTATTATAAATTCAAAATAAATTACTAAAAAATTTTGTAGGCGGATACCTTTTGAAATACTCCTTGCACGTCTTCCCTTGATATTAGCCAGTTAGATGTAACTCGAGCTGTTTGTCCCTTGAGGTAGAGTCCACCCTTGGGCTGATCAAAAAAGAGGGATACCATTTGCTTCATTCAAGTCATCAATGCCCTCATAATTTCTATCAGCCAAACTCTATACTGAGGAGTTGGCCACTGCGAACAGGATTTTGCACCCAATTGCTTTTACCATCCCATTCTATATCAATTTTTTCATCATTAATGACCACCTTGCATGGCCCAACAAACACATTATCCAATAGAAGAGTGCAGTTCTCATACAGACCATCCACTGGTGGCTGGTTTAGCATGCAAGATCTAGAAACCAAAATTCTATTATGCATGAAAAGGCATTGGTCATCCAACATCAACACAAGACGATGCTTCCTCCCCAATAATTCCGCTACATATTCCATGTCGCCCATAGCAAGAGCATGGCGAACACGAGTGGATGATACCTGTCCTCTGTCATTTATGCTTTTACTTGTCCCATTATAACATCGAGTCTTGTCCATGACAAAGCTCAGAATATATGCAGACAAACCATACTCTTTGCAAAGCCTCACCAAATCCGACGCATCACCAGATGCTTTATAACCAAATCTATAATTCTCACCTGCCAAAAATGACTCAAAAGATCACCAATTGGTACAATTAATGTAGTTGTGGAAATAACTAGAGGAAAACAAGAAGTATATGCTTGATACCTGCAACTACTCCACTTACTTTGAGCTCCTTGGACAACCTTTCAACGAATTGCCGTGGAGTAAGATGTCTAACATTAGAAAATTCAACTTGATATTCAAGAGGAACTTCATTACCACAATATGGGGCCCAGGAGGAAAGAACCCGTTTCCGGTCACATTTTGCGACTATGGGAGGCCTGTGCAGAAGTTTTGATAATTTAAGTTCACTAGAGAAATTAATTAACAAATCTAACTTCCAATTATATTTTCATTTGTGAAGTGCTAAAGCCACACATGGTTATACATGAATATCATCTGCAAGCCACACACATACACACAGAATTTGAGGCCCAAGAGGAAAGAATTCATTTTCGGTCACATTTTGGACTATGGGAAGCCTGTGCAGAAGTTTGAGATAATTTTCATTCGTGAAGTGCCAAAGCCACAGATGGGCGTTTTTGCCAAAAAAAAAAAAAAAAGCCACAGAAGGGTATAGATGAATATAATCTGCAAGCCACATGAATCTATCACACGTACAGCATTCCTCTTACAATAGAATCATCACATAGGAAGATAGATATACGCAACAAAGATCAATATTTAGGATACGGAATATATGTTCTCCATAGAAATATTGTGCTGCTGGGAAGAAGGTCATTGTCAGGGAAAATCCAATCAACTAGTACTAGAATTTGGCAAAGGGAAGATCTAATCAAGTAGCACTAGCATTTGGCAGAACATGCCAAGTGAAAAACACAAACTAATTGGTAGCTCCCACAGCTAATAGATAGGGACTTTGAAAACTGGTTTTCTATACAGATCAGTTGACTAGTTGAGTTGACCCAAAGAAGTATAAATGCCATAAAGTAAATATGCAAAAAAGTCAAAATCTTGTGGCTGTACATTTAGAATTAATCAAGGTTTTAAGTGCCATCCATGCCTAGTAACTGTTCTGTCACACTATGCACTTCGTTTATTGCCTTTATTGGCTCCTCCTGATGCAATCAAATCAAGAATAAAATGGAATGCAGGTCACTCAGTAATTTCAAGCTTAATTGAGTTGGACATTGTGTAGTGATAGCGAGTTGAGTCTAAATTCTTTCCTCCTAAAATAAGAAATAGATAGTGCTGTTTAGGTAGTCTTCGGTAACTTGAGAGTCAAGCTATCCCAAATTAATCAGTTGATCAAATGGTTTAAATTTGTTTAAGCTCTTTCTCTCCTATTATTGCAACTTAAATATAACAAAAATAACACGACTAAAGAGGTAGAGAAACTGGTATTTGTTCTAAAGATTTGAATAAAGCTCAGGGCTCTTGTGTGAATTTTGCCTCTAGTCAGTTATTATGGTTAAATAATTTCTGCTTCGGTAAAAGTAAGGTCTGAAAACTTGGTGCCAAATTTAGTATTGGTTTTCCTTCACTCATGAATCCGGTTGGAAAGGAAGGAGTTTCCATCTGAGCAGTTCCTTCTCCAGTTCTAGCTAGTTTGTTTGAAACTAATAAAAAAAAAGTCAACTAAAACTAGGAGGAAAGGAAAAAAAAAGAAATATAAATTAAGATGGGAACATAACTTAGATATCATGGTTAAGTATATCATATTGTTTTGGTCCTTTTGGACCTTTCGACGTATTTTTTCAGCAGTTCTGCATTGAGACAATAAAAAGAGTTTTTAAATTATTATTCTAAAAAATATCTAGACTAAATACAGAATTTTATTGTTTAACGGCAATCTAACTTCTGAAAATCAAAATGGACATAAGATCTGAATTTTAGGAGTTACTTGGTTTCTTGTGACTTTTTTTAAAATAACTAATTGAGAAGCATGATTCTCTGTAAAACATGTTCTCAGGATTATCACTTGCTCGCTTTGGCAAAACAGGATTTATGAAAAAATGACCAAAAATCATTTTTGTAAAACTCATTAAATTTGAATTTTTTATAAACCTGTTTTAGTAAAACTTGTTAACCAAATAGCCCCTTAGAATTGCAAAACCTGCATCAAAACTTTTGTTTCAAAGTTTAAAGAACCGACTGCACCGCATCCGCATACATTAGTCACTATACTGAGGAATACCAAGGTACGTATCACATGCCATAACGAAGCATGTCAACGAACCATAAGTTGATATGAGGGCTAACCCCCCAAACAGTAGTACTTCAAAGTTCAAGCCTACCTTGCTTTTACTTCCACCTGCATCTCAAACAAAATATTGCACTAAAACCAGCAAATCTAAGTCCAATCTATAGTAAATGCTTTCTGTATTGAAAGAAGTGAAAAAAATGACATAGATAGCCCATAAATACAAGAATTATGACCTCATAGATTAGCTTCAGTGAAGCTAACAAAACCAACCCTAGTCTCTACTTTTTTCTGGTTGAAACCAAAACAATTCACTTTCAGTATTAAAGTTCCAGGTGAAACTTCATACCATGAGTTTAAGTCAGCATAAATCCAAGCAAAGAGTACAGATTTAGCAAGGATTATGCCGTCTTCTTCTTGTAACACTACAGAAAGGGCATAATATGGCCACATAAGAAAAGAAGGTGATATTTGTTCTGTTGTGCCAGAAAAAGCTCCAAGCATCAAGATAAATTTTCCACTACTCATTCGTTATGGTTGACAGGTTTCTTACTTTCGTTTTCCTTTTCTCCTTCTTCTCCTCCCCTATATATTGGAATCTTTTCAAGGCTTTCTCAAATATCCTACTATGTTGATCTTCATTATATACATAGTAACATGCAAAAGAATTTATCCTTTTGAAGTTTAAATTACTCTGATTAAATTCCTCTTTAAAACGACAAGGAAAGATATGTAACCAACATTTGGAAAAATAATATATCAACAATTGTACCTTGACTCCCAACCAAGTACTTCTGCCATTCCCACAAATGATAATAGAAAAGGAGTCCCAGCTTTTGATGCCTGAATTGCAAGTTGTCGATGACCAATATGAAGAGCATCAAACTTTCCCAATGCAACTATGCCTCCTAAAGTGGGTACCAAAAAAACAATTAGAAATGTGCATATGTATACAGAGAGGTATAGAGATGCGCACAATATACAAGAAAAAGTCAAAAAACGTTGTTAAAAGCCATGTTAACTCATAAATCTAATGCCTAATTTTATGTCGCATATAAGGGAAAATCTCAATAAACAATAGAAAATGGAAAAATAATTGCACATTGTGCATGTACCTTTCTTAAAAACAAATTACCTGCAATAAGTCAAGAGAAGCATAAGTGATGATCACATCGGGGTGGAGCCACATATATTTTGTGATTTCTTTCTAGTATACCATACAGTCATGAGCGGTGACCACCCCCCTAGTTAAAATATATTGCACCCTTTGTTGCCTTTTTTTCACAGTTCTCTCCAGAGATAACCAAAATCCCACTGTTCCTGTGCCTATCTAGTTCCTTGAAAATTGTCTGCCGGTTCCATGCTCGAAATAACCCCAAATATTTAACCACCCAACACCTCAAACTATACTAGAGACCTCTAATCTATTCTTCCTATTAAAATACCTAGAAAAGTTAACCACTTGCATTACTTGAACACTCGCATGTCCAAAAATCTGTGTCAATTACATATCCGAGTTGGATATGTATTAGATACTTGGATATTTATGAAGTTCTTTGATCACCATTTTAATGATCGGTTGAGAGTTGAACTCTTCGAGCAATGAGTTTAACCATCCATTTTGATATTGGGAGTGAGTATTTGTTATTTTCAGATATTTTAAGAATGTCGGCATTGAAATAACTTTACAAAATATTGTTTTTCTTGCATCCTATAGTTAATTGGGAGGTTTAAATGAAAAGTACATATATAGAAACACATTAACAAGCAATATTTAAAGGTATAAATATACAATGAGTTAAAATTATAGTTTATGTATTCTCGTATCTCCTTTTCCCTCTTGTTGTTTCAAACCCTTGGATATACATCTATATGCAATTCTCATATTCGTGTACATGCAACACTGTTAACCACCCAACATCTCAAATCAGTGTTGAGTTCGTTAAAAAACTTTTTTTTGTGTGTGAGCCAAAAAAAGAGAGAATGAGTTCCTTGACAAACTAAAATATGAAAATATTGCAAAAGGGTGCCACGTGCCCCTTCTAGCAACTTTGGAATGGTCTAAGAGTAAGAATAGTCTTTTGGCAAACAAATAAATAATGAAATCAACATTTATGAGCATTGGAAGCAAAAGTTTTTGGCTTCTTTACATATGTGTGCATGTGAAGATATGCACATATGTATGTATATGCACCACGTACATGTGCATGTGTGCATTATATTTTCCCTCTTCATCAGCAAAAATTTGGCACATAGCCTGCACATGGTTTTATTCAAGGTAGCATTTAATACATGGTCGTCTTGTAGTCTCATTGTCCAAGTGTCTTGTAGTCTCATTGTTCAAGATTGTTTGATATATTTTGATAATTATACTCCCATCCAATTCAAAATACCTTTTATATGCACACAAAAGAGGAAGGTGCATAGCCAAACAATCCATTCAAGAAATGTCCTCTTAAATTGATCAAATGTTGAAAAATCATAAAGATGAATTATTGAAAAGAGAACATTGTGATTAGATTGGATATTTGTATAGATTCTTTGTACAATGAGAAGATTGGAATTAGCCATTGTTATTATTTTTATTTCTCTTTTTCTTTCAAGGGGGGTGCAGGGGCAAGGGAGGAGAAGTTGGTTGTTATTTGCTTTTGAATCTTGCCTCCCTACACAAAAATCTTGGCTCCACTCCGGAAATTATAAAGCAGATAGTTGACAACACATAAAATAATCATTACTACCAAACTGATTTTCTATAAGAAACTTCTAAAACAATAAAAATTTGATACTATTACAAAAAAAAAAGAATCTCAAGGCATTTTGCGGTGACCGCTGGTGGTTGGTGTAGCTGTCACCACCGATAATAGAAACCTTGCTTAAATAATTATAACATAAGTCCCGGCAATTGAGAGCTCAAAAACAAGAATTGAATTACCAATTTGGATGAGTTCAATAAAGTTACAACATTAAGTTGTGGACCATGATATACAAACTAAATAAAACAATAACGAGCCAAGACAAGCTTCAATAAAAGCAAAACATAATATACTATAAAACAGAGGTTGTAAAGTAGGTCATGCCTTCATTATTTTATATATTCATCATTATTTAGAATTTATTTGAGCAAATGGAAGACTGAATATAGGAATATACCTACCAAGTACACATTCTTGATCTGCTCCACAATCAAGAAGACATTTATCTTTCATTGCTTCACTATTTATATTTGCTTCTTGTGGTCCGCATGAGTTGAAAACTCTTATTGAAGATCTTGGGAGTGCCTTATGCAGAATCAAGCATCCTCTTTCTTTCAAATAATTACAAGCTCTATGATCAAAGAAACAAACTAGGATAATCACTTACAAAAAGAGATCTCTGCATAAGAATCAATCCAAGCAAGCTTTTTCTTATCAAAAAATTGATGAGAAATAAAATAGAAGCTTAGATTCACAAATGAAAGAGCAAATAATTGCAAACAAAAAACTGTGCGACAACATGAGGAGTGAACAAATTAGAACAATATTAAAAGCACACAATAAATCAACACACATAAGTTCATGTAAGATTAATATGGCTCAAATAAAAGTCAATCAAAAATCTAAATCTAACATGGGTGTAATTATTTAAGAGGAATTTTGTTCCATACCTTCCGCATTTTTGTAGTTCGTAGTTGGTCACATTTGGAATCCACTTCCACACCTACTTTCGATTTGGGTAACTAAAGTCCAACGTAACCCAGATATGATCTGAACTCCATGACTAAGATATAGAGCTAGATTCAATTTGTTTGTCAGTAGACTGAGGTCCTGTTATTTTCATGTTGAGTCTAGATCAACTCTAAAAATTTAAGGGTCCTTGGACCAATTTTTATCAGGTCTAGCAAGGCACGTGCCTTTAAGTGATTTCAGCAAAGTACTGATTTGCATGAACTAACAACTAAGTCCAATCTAATCAAAGTTTCATGGTCTCAGATTGGGTTCCAGCCCTGCTTGACACACTTTCCCCCCTAAGACTGACTGAAACATCTTCAAAGTTGTTGCTTATTCTACCAAACACGTTGAAGGACATGAAGAATTATAATCTTGAACTTAAACCTTTGAAGACAAGTGTATGTCCAGGGGAGCAATTAAACATATTGGTATATAGAAATGATGTAAGGCAAATCCTTCTGCCTCCATGTTTACAGCAAGTTCTATAGACAGGAAAACAGTGTTGATGAAAAGGAACGTCATGCGGTCAGTAGCAAATGTATTTCCTTTTGATTCTGGTTGCAGTTCAAACAATCCGAATTATTTCTGCAACCTGTCCTATACCATATATTGTATTCTCTTTGGGTCCTAACCACAGACCCTAAGGAACGAGAAGTAACCAAAGCAGTGATTTTTAATCATAATTATCAAAAGATCAAGCACTGCAAAATCCAATTAGCGGAACAGGCAAACAATATACACAAACAAGAAACAACAGAGGCCGAAACGAAAAAAAGTTCTTTTCCTACAAAATTGAAGAGATAAACTGACGCGAAGCGCTTGGCGAAAAGCGGCTGCGATATCTATTTGATTTTTATTTCACTTCAACCACTTTAGCTCGTATCATACACTGTTTTCTCATGATATTTTTAGGGTTTTCGCGGCATAAAGATTATAAGCAAGCAGAAGCGGCCAAAAAGACAGATCATTCACCAAAATCATCAAAAATCGAAGAAATCAAAACAATTAACCAAGGAAAAGAAACAGAAATCGAAACCAAAAAAAAAAAGCTTTTCGTAACGAATTCCAGAAGAGACAGACGACCTCAAGCGCTTGGCGAGCAACAACTCTGTCGAGCAGGGGGGAGGCGTTCTACGGAGCCGCCGATGCTCCCCGCTCGAGCGAGGGGCGTTGGGAGAGCGAGAGAAGAGCGGCCAGCAGTGAGCGACGCGGAGATTGGAGTGGAGGGCTCCCCTCTCCATCGCCGTCGCCACCTGCGAGCGCAAGATTCCTAAATCGTCCTACTTATAGCGAGGAGAGTCTTCCCTTCACCGGTCTCGCGCCACCTCGCTTGCTCGCTTTCCCATATCGGAAGGATTCACCTTTCCTCGCGCGAAACCACCGTTGGATCACCAAGCGCACGGATCCGAAAGCGATCCGAAGTCGGCCATCATCGGTGGGCACAGCTCTCAAAGCGAGATCCAACAGTGGATTCGCGCGAAGGAAGGTGAACCCTTCTTTCACGCGAATTTGGGTATAGTACTCGGTCCCAAACTCTGATGTTTGGATGCACGATTCGGTCCCGGATTATTAGTTATTATGAGTGCACGATAATGCATTAATTAGCTAACTAGCTTTGCTCATATTTCTCACCATGTGTCTGGTTAGCACATCAGCCAAATTTTAGAGTAAATACATTGTTATAATAGTTTTTGAGATCTTTTTGCCATTCTATCTTTGGTATAGCATGCTTTCCATGATCATGTACAACGAGGTTAGTTTTTCGCTCGTGAATGTATCTAATGTGGGACTCTATCCCGCTCAAAACGCCTTTCTTTCCTATTCAACTCACTCGGCTTGCGTATTCCACTCGAAGGTGACTATGCTTGTGTAGCTCTTTCTGTGGTGGGTGCAGGGACACTTAAAATATGAAAAAGAGAGTCCATCATGCCCTCTTTTATTTGGCATGTGGGTGCCTAAAAAATGCCTATATGAAATCGCTTAGTTGATAAAAGAGGCGGCTACAATGCAGAAGGTAGAGATTAGTCCTTCTACACTCAAAAAATATGTAGTTATTAGGTGTTGATGTTGTCGACCTAGGTTCAAATCTCATATTTTTCTAATTTTGGCTGGGGGTTCCCTATCTTACTTCTCATAAAAAAGAAAAGAAGCTCATACTTGGCTTGAATGTACTAATGGTTATAATCTGCCTTTACATTCCTTATAAATGCATTTACATTCAATCCATCTATAAACGATATGAATAAATAAATTAATTAATACTAATATTTGTGTAAATAAATCAAATCTCTCGAGCTATTTAACTATGTACATAAGTCAAATTTATTCTCTCAAACTATTTATACTCAATTGCATTTATATTTGTCATTTCAAATCGAACATCTAAAGGCCATATTGCCCCTAAATAATGCTGCTCCAAGTACCTTCCGAGCATCCTCGATCTTACCCCTCTTTTTTCCGCTGTCCACCACGTATGGGCTCTCATTTTCCTTGATCTACTCTGCCAGTTCCACTCCTAAATTACTGTGTCTTAGAATAGGCTATCTCTGACTATTATGTTATAGCCGCTTCTGGGCATCTTAAAACCACGTCACTGTTAATTCTATATATTTCCATAATATTATACTACAATTATAGAAAGTTAACTTTTTCTCAGGAAATAACTAAGTTGTTTTTCATGATTCTTAATTTTTTCAGGTGCCTGGAAAGGAGATAGTTCTGGCAGATATCATAGACTATAAGTTCAGGATAACAATTTTAAGCGGCTTCAAGTCTTTTATAAACCACATGGATACCCTAGATCATCATACCTTCTTTTTTTTTTTTATAATTGATTCAAAATTCCAATATTATTACTTAACATATGTCGGACGCTTGCACCCATCTAAATCAAATAATTCCCTCCTCTGCATCCACCCCTCCCCAATATCTATTGTTTTATTTGTTTATTATTAATCTCTTTATTTTTTTGCTTGCTTGGTGGGAGGGGATGTAGGTGGGGGCCGGTCTCTATTTGTCAATGGGCTGGCCCGTGGACCTAAATTGACCTAAATATTTGTACAAGAATGCGGCATGGATATGAAACAGGACAATGATACGAGCAGAACAACTTTAACAAAACATATTCAAAACTTGATATAGTTTTTTTTTTGCATGAATAGCCTTCCAAAATTAATATTTATATATATACTATCATGAAATACATGTTTTACTATTCTGCCCCTTTTTTGTTCTTATTTTTGCATATGTATCCATGCTATCTAGTACCGTTAAAAAATTAACGGTTTCAAATTAAAATGACTAAAATATCTTTAATGGGTAGATGCCAAAAAAAAAAAAAAAAAATTAAGAAGTGATCGCGATGGGAGACAAAAAAAAAGTAATTTCAAAATTTTATTTTTATTTTTAATAAAAATAAATATGGTTTTTATTAATGGTATTAGAAGAACTATTATATTAAGGGCATTTGTGCAAAAATAGTATTTTATGATGGTACAGAAATAAGTATAAATTTTAAGAAAGTATTCATGCAAATTTAAATTTTTAAAAGGGTATTCATACGAAAAAATTCAACTTGATAACATATGAAACAAAAAACCCTATGCAAACTAAAACTACTCAAACGTCTCCAAAGCTAAAACACAAGAAACCAAAAAAAAAAAATGTGCTAAAAAATAAACTTATTTCCATCGCAGCGTCAACCTCCTCTCTAGCCTCTCCCTCCTGGGATCCTTCAGGTGGCAGCCACCAAGAGGCAAAATAATTTCATAGCAATCGGAGACACATGTTCCTGCAAGAAAGATTTAGCAAGTGGCAAAATAATTTCATGGCAATCGGAGACACAGCTGGTAGGCCCAAGCAAGTGATCTAATGCTTGACCAAACGCTGCAGGTGGTTACACCCGTGAAGAGTCACCCCCCATCAAGATAACCCTTCACTACTGTGAAAATACCTTAATGCCCTTGTAATTATCAGGATTTACGAAATTCAAGGGACACTTGTCAAATGTGGGTTTTAATTAAACGGGATCAGGGTTTAATTAAACGGGATCCAACATGAAAGTGATGAAGACTCCGCATGATCCTTGTATCAATGCGGTCATGCTGCAAGCCAGAGAGTTATGAATGAGATTTCAAGTTGTAGACAGGAAAAATAATCAAAACAACCAATCGAAGACCTCAACAAAGCGACGTACCATTGTAGCTGCTTGTCCCGGCATTCTTCGAAACAAAAAATTTCATTTGCGTGTCTGCATGACGCAAAAGAGTCCTGATTTCTCAAGGTGGTTCTTCTTCCCGCAAAAGGTCTCACCACTCAAAGCCTATACATTGTTAAGAACCTTGCAACAATCATTGGGCTCGAATCTCCGCATCATTAACATCATCTCCTTATATATTGGCCATCTTGACCTTGGGTTATTCCAATACCCCTGACCTCGGTTTGGTCCGAAATGAATGACCTTGGTACTGACTGAGATGCTATTTTGGTCAAGCCAAGTAAAGAGAAATGTAGAGGATCACTAAAGAAGCTATAGTTATTGCCGTGTGCATAACGTGAGAAACTGTTACCATGCAGTTAACACACGACTAACCATTATCATGCATTTACTGCATCCTCTAATAATTTTCTTATATATAAGTGCTCCGAACCCTCTTTTGCTCTCATTCTCTCTCATTTTTTTCATTGTTGCTATAGAATTCCACTTAAGTATCAGAAGGTCCCGTCAAAAATCTTCTGGCAAAAGAACTTCTAACTTAAGTATCGAAAGGTTCTCCATCAAAAACATTCTAGCAAAAGAACTTCTTTTCAGATTGGATTTGCATTCCAAAGAGGCATCTAACCCTTCAATCTCTTAAAGCCTTTCCTCGGTTCTTGGTCGATCTGCTTTTCATCTTCGTATCAGCCAACCTCAATCAAGATCGGGCAACGGCAGACCTCAACCCAGATTCTAGCGGCAATACCTTCTAACCATGTCTTTTTTTTTTTAGCCACGTCTTCAGTAAATTTTTTATTTTCCTGAATCCATGCAGCCGGCCATTTTCATGAGAAACCAAAGTGGCGTCATAGCACAAGTACTTCGCTTTTCTTGGCACATGCTTTCGAAGAAGCCAAAATTCCTCTCCAGCAATTCAAGGATATCAGTAGACTTCGGCAATTTCATCTCTCCTTTCTGCATCCGAGCCAAGCGGTGCTCTTCAAAGTGACGGGCCATGGCCAAATAAATAACCATGAAACCAAAGCATCCGGGTGAATAAGCAAATCTGTGACATCTTCAAGAAGATGAATTAAATCGTCAAGACCATGGATCCCCATTGGAGGAACGCAGTCATGCACATAGAGTCAGCAGAACATTTCGCCGTAAAGCTTCAATCCGCTGATCGTATTCGTTCGTAACAGCAGCATGAAAGCAATCTCTCTCTAGGATTCGATATTTTGGATATGAACGCGCGATCCCATCCAAGTACTTGAGGACTTTGCGGAGCTGAGAAGCATCCGACAAACATAGACGGTGGAATTGGCTGGTTCCATGGGCGGTGATTCAGAGGAAAGCTCTCCGATGGAGAAATTATTTTGTTTTTATCCGGTAGTTATAACCAAAGATATGTTGTTCTTATCCAAAATGATATATCGTTCTTATCCAATACTTGATAAATGGCCAGATGATGGTCAAGACGCCCTCCTCAAGTTGGAGGATGGAGATCAAGAACCACCTTGACATCTAGACGCTGGAACTACTATCGGCCAAGAGGCTTGGTGAATAGATTTGGAATCAGCAGAACTTCTCGCGAATAAAGTGGCAATCAAGTTCGATATGCTTAGTGTGCTCTTGAAAGACAAAATTGTGTGCAATATGTAGAGCTAATTGCTTGTGCGGGACTTGCAAATCATGAAGCCAGTTGTTTAATTATTGAATTTTACATGCAGTCGTTGGCATAGCTTCATATTCTGTTTCAGTAGATGAACGAGAAACGGCGTCTCATTTCTTAGACTTTCATGATATAGGAACTAGTGCCAAGAAAGGTACAATATTCTGTGATGGACCTTCGAGAAATACGATACGAGCCCAATCCGAATCTGAATAAGCAGAAAGTAATAATGCATTGACTGGCTGAGAATATTGACAGGATAAAGAATGTATGATCCTGTAATGGTAAGATAAAGTAAGCGGCCTACAATTCTCTGATTCGGCTCGCATTTGGAAATAGTGTGAGAATGGGCTCCATAGGTGAATCACATGGATGGCAACCAAGAGCACCCACATCAGCTAAAATGTCCAATGCATAATTTTCATTGTGAGAGATAAATACCTTGAGCAAAATGGGCAACTTCAATCCCAAGAAAATATTTGAGAGGTTCTAAGTCCTTTAAATGAAATTTGGAATCAAGGAGCCTTTTGACAAAAGTAATGACAAGGGAATCATCACCAGTTATGATAATATCATTCACATATACGGGAACAGTAAAGAGGGTGTCTCTTGTAGATGTGAAGAGTAAATAGTTAGTTTTAAATTGGAGAAAACAAGCAGTAAGAAGCACAGATGAGAATTTTGCAAACTAGTTGTGAGAGGCCAACTTGAGACGACTTGGTGGTGAAGAAACTGTAGTATGCCGAGTCCAGAGGATATCTCTAGAGTGATGGGCTTCTGAACGCCTCTCGGTATATCTGTACGGCTTGGAAGGCATCACACTCCCGCACCAGCCACAGATATCGCCTAGAAGTGGATGTTCTGTCCCCTTCCGCCTCTCCTTTAGAATCTACTCAATCACCACGGCTGTAGTCACCCTCAAGGATGATGCTCCCAGCCCCTAACACCTGTCTCGTATAGGAGATTCCCTCGCATGCTACCCTGAGCTTCGCCCCAACAGCTGATGTCTTGAAAGAGCGTCGCCCTCCTACAGCAACTAACCTGGAGTTTTGGTCTATGATTACAAAAGCAGCTCCAGCTCTGTCACCACTAGCGGGCATGCTTCCATCAAAATTTATCTCGAGATGGCCAGGGGGTGGGAGCTCCCAAAAAACAAGGACAAATCTGGGCACTGTAGCAACAGAGAGGGGGTCCCAGATTTTCTTAGCCATCTCAGATGAAGCAACCATTATAGCCTTAGTGATTTCAACAATCTGACAGAGTGCCCTTTCCATAATAGTCCTCAGGAGTACCCTCCAGTCCTCGAAGACCCTATCGTTTTTGTTCTTATGGCTTTCATTGTCCGACAACGACCAAGGAGTGGTGTTGGAGCCCAAGCCAGCATCATCGACCTTGTCCTCAGGATGCGATGCCTTGACGAGGACTCGATACAGAGTCCAGCAGCATCATCCCCGTCATTGGGCTGGGAGTAAGGCACCATGGACACAGTGTCCAAGCAAGATTCCACCTCGAGCAAATGATATCCAAAACAAATGATGATGAAGACACGGCATGCAAATCTGCATCGCAACGGAGACGTGGTGTCCAGGCTAGAGATATCCTTGGTGTTCCCTCGGCCAGGGCGAGCCACCAACGGTTACGTTCTTTGTTTAGTCGGGCGGTGAGAGGAGATCTCTCTTATCTTGCTGGAATGCGTATATTTTGGCTGATCGTGGCAAAAATGGAAACAACTGAAAAAAAGAAAGAAAATTAAAACCTCAGAAGATACTGATATTTTGATAAATATAATAAAAGATTTAACTTTAAAATATAGAAATATCTAACTACACTCAATCTCTCAATTTTTATACAAGGAATCCCACTTATTTATTTTTTAAAAAAATATAATAATTAGTCCAAATTAAATATATTTCATAAAATTTTCAAATACATTAAACTATATTGCTTTCTTTTTATCATCTCTCCTATCAAACATGCATTGCACCTAGTTGGTTTACTAGTTTCATTAAGATTTCAAAGTTTTAAAATTTTCAAAAACGAAAGAATTCAAAATTTTGAAATCTAAAAATATTCTATCCAGATTCTGTCTGTCATATTTTATCTAAAAATTTCTTTTTCCCCCTTTTTTTTCAAGATTACATATAACCTTTGATATATGCAAACAAGGAAAAAAAAATCAAAATCTAGATTTTAGATATATACATAAGAAAATTTTATCTAATTATATTCATAGAAATCATACAAAAACATCCTTTCTCTCTATTTTCTTTCACTGCCATTTTGTGAAAATAATAAATTAAAATTTAAAAATATATTGCAAATGGATTGAAAAATACTATAATTCAAATTGAGATGTGAACAAATTAGAAAAATCTAAAGATCCAACTGTAGATGGCAAAGAAAATATCTAAATATAAGATGTAGAAAGTTTACAAACAAATATCACAAATAATAATTATTTAATATTTAAATTTTATATCATTTTTTCTCAAATGTAGTTGCTAGCAACAACTCAAAAGATAATTGAAAATATAAAAAAAATATTTTAAAAATTTTAATTAATAATTTGATATTTTTTCATTTTAGATTGTGACGTGTTATTATATGGTTTTTGTTGTGTATGTATTTAGTGTATATAAATGTATACAAAGTTTTTAAAAAAAATAAATATTTTTTTTAAAAAATAACTCTTACGACACTTTAAAGCGTCATTAAAATATATATTAGCAACGCGTATTAGCGTCATTAATTAGAGACGCAAATAAACATCACCGATATAAGATGCTTCATCGCCGATGCTTTTAAAAGTGTCAGCATCTTTTATAATTACTGACGTTTTTAAAAGGCATCGTAAAGTTAAATTTCGATAGTAGCATAGCCAACGCTTTTGCGGCGTTTTAGAAAGCATCAGAAATAAAACTACTGATGCTTTTTTGCGTCAGTTTATACATTAATTAAAAAACGTCGGCAATATCTAATTTTTTTGTAGTAGCTTTCATATCCAAAACAATGAAAGGCAAGATGAATACTAATATTGGCAAATTGATCAGTGAAGTGAAACTCACCTACCCGATCCTACCTGAAAATCCGATCTGACTTTGACCAAACTCTTTACGCTGGGTTCAGATCAGGGTTTGAAGATAAATATAATAGGGGAACTTGCTCGGCGGTCCATTTATTGACCGAACTTTAACATTAAATCCCTGTTGACCGGTTGTTTAACAACCGGTCCATATATATTTTAACATTGCTTCATGGGACAAAAATGCCCCCGCCTCTCCCATTCCCACCGAAGAAGGAGAAGAAAAAGGCAGCCGCCGGCCACGGCCCACCCCCTCCCGCGCCTGCCGCCGGCCACAGCCCGCCCCCTCCCGCACCCGCTGCCCCCTTCCGCGTCGCCGGAAATACCTCCGCCCCCACGGTGGGAAGGTGCCAAAGAAGAGGAGCCGCTGCCCCCCCCCTCCCGGTGGCCCCATCCTGCGGCCGCCACCGTCCGACCCCCTTCCGTAGCTACCGGCCTCGCGAGAGGAGAAGGAAGAAGAAAGAAGGAGAAGGGAAGAAGAGAAGAAAAAAAAAAGAAAAAGAAAAGAAAAAAAAGAAAATGAAAGAAAAAGAAGAAAAGAAAATAAAATAAAAATAAAAATAAAGTTAACTGTGTTTCTAGATAAGTTAACTGTGTTCACGGACAACTTAACTGTGTTCACAGACCTGGAGTCGACCCCTTAACAGCACGAGTCGACCCCTGCTCACCAGGAGTCGACTCTCAGGCTTTCATAGACAAGTTAACTGTGTTCACAAACAAGTTAACTGTGTTCCTAGATAACTTAACTATGTACCTAGACAACTGTGTTCCTAGACAAGTTAACTGTGTTCCCAAACAACTGAACTGTGTTCCTAGACAACTGTGTTCCTAGACAAGTTAACTGTGTTCCCAGACAAGTTAACTGTGTTCCCAAACAACTTAACTGTGTTCCTAGACAACTGTGTTCCTAGACAAATTAACTGTGTTCCTAGACAAGTTAACTGTGTTCCCAAACAACTTAACTGTATTCTTAAATAACTGTGTTCCTAAACAACTTAACTGTGTTCACAGACAACTTAACTGTGTTCCTAGACAACTGTGTTCCTAAACAAGTTAACTGTGTTCCTAGACAAGTTAACTGTGTTCCCAAACAATTTAACTGTGTTCCTAAACAACTGTGTTCCTAGACAAGTTAACTGTGTTCCTAGACAACTTAACTGTATTCCCAGACAAGTTAACTGTATTCCCAAACAACTTAACTGTGTTCCTAGACAACCGTGTTCCTAGACAAATTAACTGTGTTCCTAGACAAGTTAACTGTGTTCCCAAACAACTTAACTGTATTCTTAGATAACTGTGTTCCTAAACAACTTAACTGTGTTCACAGACAACTTAACTGTGTTCCTAGACAACTGTGTTCCTAGACAACTTAACTGTGTTCCTAGACAAGTTAACTGTGTTCCCAAACAATTTAACTGTGTTCCTAAACAACTGTGTTCCTAGACAAGTTAACTGTGTTCCCAAACAATTTAACTGTGTTCCTAAACAACTGTGTTCCTAGACAAGTTAACTGTGTTCCTAGACAACTTAACTGTGTTCCCAGACAAGTTAACTGTGTTCCCAAACAACTTAACTGTGTTCCTAGACAACTGTGTTCCTAGACAAATTAACTGTGTTCCTAGACAAGTTAACTGTGTTCCCAAACAACTTAACTGTATTCTTAAATAACTGTGTTCCTAAACAACTTAACTGTGTTCACAGACAACTTAACTGTGTTCCTAGACAACTGTGTTCCTAGACAAGTTAACTGTGTTCCTAGACAAGTTAACTGTGTTCCCAAACAATTTAACTGTGTTCCTAAACAACTGTGTTCCTAGACAAGTTAACTGTGTTCCTAGACAAATTAACTATGTTCCTAGACAACTTAACTGTGTTCCCAGACAAGTTAACTGTGTTCCCAAACAACTTAACTGTGTTCCTAAACAACTGTGTTCCTAGACAAGTTAACTGTGTTCCTAGACAAGTTAACTGTGTTCACAGACAACTTAACGGTGTTCACAGACCTGGGGTCGACCCCTGCTCACCTGGAGTCGACTCTCTCAGGCTTTCCAGAGAGCTGTTTTTCTGCCTGATTTCAGGGGTCGACTCCAGCTCTTTAGGGGTCGACCCCAGCTCAGCATAAGTCTACAATAATTTTCTAATAACACTTAACTGTGTGCACAGTCGAAATAACTGTGTTCTGGGGTAGAATAAGTGTGTTCCGGGATGATTTAAATATGTTCCAAGCTTATTTAACCGTGTGTCATGTTAGATTAAGTGTGTTCCAAACTTATTTAATTGTTCCAAGCTTATTTAACTTTATTTTTATTTTTTCCTTTTTTTTTCTTTTTTTTTCTTTTTTTTCTTCTCTTCTTCCCTTCTTCTTCTTCTTTCTTCTTTTTTCTCCTTCCGCGAGCTGGCGGCACACAGTTAAGTTGTCTGCGAACACAGTTAACAGGACTGTGCACACAGTTAAGTGTTCTTAGAAAATTGTTGTAGAAGTGAGCGAGTCGATCCAAGATTCTCACGAGTCGACCCCAGCAGAGCAGGAGTCGACCCCAGTTCAAACTTTTTCTTTTCTTTTTCTTTTTTTTTTCTTCTCTTCTTCCCTTCTTCTTCTTTCTTCTCTTCCCGCGAGGCCGGCGGCGCCGGAAAGGGGCTGGGCCACGGCGGACGCTGGAGGAGGGCGGGCCATGGCCGGCGACAGCCGCAGGACGCGGGACGGCGCCCTTCTTCCTCTTCTTCGGCACCTTTCCATCATGGGGGCAGGGGCGGAGGCATTCCCGGCGGCGCGGCCGCGGGAGGGGGCTCGGGAGGAGGCGAGCCGGGCCGGCAGCGGCCGCGGGAGGGGGCAGGCCGCGGTCGGCAGCAGCCGCGGCTGGAAGATTACAGTTTAGAAAGTCTCTGAAATTCTTCTTCTTCGGAAGGATGGGAGATCATGAGGAAAGGGGCATTTTCGGTATCTTATTTCAAAATAAAAGGGGCTCAGGGACCGGAAATTACAGTTTGGAAAGTTTCTGGACCGGTTGTTTTAGATTTAATTAACAAGGACTTTTTGTTACAGTGGAGTCTTTAGAGGGATGGGAAAGTCAATTACCCAATATAATACTGCAACTTGTAGCAACGACAGGGGCACATGGAAACTTCTCAAAGCAGATGAAAGTTATGAAGCTTGAACAAAGCTCAAGCAGTCTACATTAAGCAGAGAGGATTAAATTCTTAAAACATGATCGACTTACATAAGAACCTCCTTTAGAGAGCCGTCATTACTCCAAATATACAAGACATTACGATAGAAAAGCTCATTTCGGCCAAGAACCCCAAACATATCAAAATGCAGGAGGGCGAAAATAAATTAATAGATTGGGCGTGACTTGGAGGACGTTGTCATCGTGAAGAGTGCCACTAAATGAAGCGAATAACTTGGATCGGTGTAAGGCACCAAAATGATGTAATCCAATTTAAGATTTGAAGAGACTTCCCTCTCATTGTTATGCTATATTTACTAGAAAAATTAACACAAAGTTCCTTAATGAGATGTAAAATCTAAAAAACTGTATGAGGAGTTGACACTCCAGTAACTCAGTGCAAGCATATTAAATCTCCATATAGTCTTTAAAAAATTTAGTCTTTCCTCGAAAAGAAGAGTCTTTCGAAGATGCATGAACTAATTAGCTTCACGAAGCTGCAATTACCAATCAAAACAGGCAACCAGAAACAAATTGTTTGCAGCTCCAAACTAACTTCATCCACAAAAGCATCAAGCTCAATTCATCCAAATTTCCCAAGGGTTGCTGCCATGAAACTCATGGTCTACAGCACTTGCAAAAAGATTGTCACTCCAGCGAACCTTCACAATGATTTGGTCCAGATAAAATCATTATCCACTCCATAAGCTGACATATGTTTGAGATGATGATGACACTCAGGTACGCACGCTATTTCTGTTAGAAAACCATCCATCACTTGGAATTAGATGCTTCTTTGATTTCATGGACGAGCAACAATGAGAAAAAGGTCCCTGTCATTAATTAGGAATATGAGATATTGTTACTTAAAAGTGCTCATGATCAAGTTTAAAGAGAAGAGAAGTGCAAAATCAGAATAATGATGTGTCAAGCAATCCGCGTAATTTTGTTGCCAGTTTAAGGACTATACCCACCATGGGCCTTTTCTTTTGTCTTCACAGATACAAGCACCCCGTGTTGGTGTCCTTTGACTTGGTTAATGTATGTCAATTATCTGAAGTAGCTTTTTTGTATCAGCTTGAGTCAAGTTTTGATCACAACGCTTTCTTTCTCAGAAGATAACTTGAAGCTCGTTCACCAATGTTTGTCCCAGCAATGTATCCACCAGTCCAGGAATTCTGTGGAAAAAATGCACGAAATTTTGCATTTAAAACTTGAAAATTATAAAAATTTGAACTTGCACACCATGAAAATAAAATATATCTAGTTTCAGCCAAATGAATCATAAAGAGGAGAAAAGTTTGTAGTAAGTGTTCCAGCATTTCATCAGGTATACAATGAAACAATTTGAGCAACATTAGATCCTCTTTTAAAAAATTCCAGCTTAGAACCTGCTGATACACAAACATCTAGCCAGGTTTCAAGCAACTTTTATTCATTGTTATGATTTTCAAGGTTCAAACTTTAAGTTCTCAATTTAGATTTACTAATATGATATTTTTGTACGCATTTCTCAGAATAGTTCCGTGTTTTCATTGTTAACTTGTTAGAAAACTGCTAGTCAGAGAATATGAAAAATGAAAGGACAAGCACATCTAGTTTCAATCCAACAAAAAATCATCACACGGACAAATTTTGCAGTCAACAATTGTTCCCTCAGTTCTATGAATACTGTCCAAATTACTATTCGGGCTATTAATATGGGAGTAAGACCTCACCAAGTTCCAAGCAAGTTACCATATACATCAAATTGGCATCCTTTACATGGTTCAACATGATGTTTGTGCATGTTCGAGCCATTCACATAGACTGGTGCAGTAAGCATTAAATGGTTTCCTCTGTAAAGCTAACATGGTTGTCCACATGGACCAAAGCACATATGCATGCATAAATACATATATACATAAGTAAACGCATGCATGCACGTATGAATGTAATCTCCAAATTAGCAATGGTTCATTTGGAGTTGATGCCTAAGCCACACTCTTAGCCAAGGTCACCGAACCGGTACTAGGACCCTTCCTTCTCCCTCATGATGACAAGCTGAAACATCATTAAAAAAAGGTTGAGGGCATATCCTAACCAGGACAGCCGCATCGATCGGTGACCTGGCCGAGATGAAGGCGGGATGGCCGGGACAAGGGATAGAGTGGGTTTCAGGGTCTCACACCTATCCCATGGGCCGTAATTTCACTAGAACGGGAGAGGACGCCCAGGATGGCCCCCGTCCCACTGGGAGTTCAATCCTTAATAGCATGAATAGTCATACTACAGTATCATGCTTGTCAAAGCTTCTTTGTTTTAGGGTTTTCCATGAATGTTCTATGCAGAATTTTTCATCAAAAGGTTCTCTTTCTCATTTCTCTACTTGTAAAGCATGGAATATGTTTGTGAGGCCCTAGGGAGTCATTCCCTACTTAATCGGTGTCAGATCAATTTGTTTCTTCTTTTTCCTTTTCGAAAATATCTCCTCACTCTATTTCTACTTTCTTTCTTCTCCTTTTACTCGTTTTTACCATATTACAGCCTCAGCATACAATCTTCTACCCTTGTTACTGTTCACTTATAACAGTCACTTCACAATCATTATGCAATACCTATTTCAGGTCTCAATTTGCCTAAAACCTGATTCATGTGAGTCAAGGTTTGCCGTCTCGGTACTAGACCCCATACCGATATCATCCTATTGTAGTCTCAGTACCCAGTACGATATCCAGTTCGGCATATCCAGTGTCAGTACGTCCCATGTACTACATAACGGTCCTATATGGGTACAACACAGTATGGTTAGTATGCATCGGTATCAATCAGTACGACAAACCTTATTGTGAGTTTAATTAGATCTGCAACTTTTGCAGACCTGTTAGCCCTCTCTCTTTGGTTCTAGAAAACCTTGCAGTAAACCAACAAATCCTAAACCTAGTCCTTGGAGCACGCCAATTCCTACTATAACTGAAAACGTTCCGGATCTTGAAATGTCATACACGATTTACAAGAAATAAATGGGAAAATACTGGTTCTGGATGGTGATTTAGCGTACACACCTAGGTGAACCAAGACCAATTGCTTTGCATGCTTCAAAGAATTCTAGTAATTTTTGATACTTTTGCTGCAAGATAAATGTTTTATTTGTGAAACAGCTATTTTCTGAATTTGATTTCAGCAAGCCACATTTAGGCATCTATATGAAGCATCTTCCTTGCATTAGAATAGGTTGTAATTTGAATCATAAGCCTAGTAGTTTCTTAATTTTAATTTCAGATTGTTTAGTGTTGCACAACATCAGATCTTCAGATGATTATATCTATAGCATTTAAGTTTGCATAAGTTTGGGTTAGGGTTTATCATATTTGTGTGGTATTAATTATTAGGTTCCCTAGGATTATATCTATAGCATTTAAGTTTGCATAAGTTTGGGTTAGGGTTTATCATATTTGTGTGGTATTAATTATTAGGTTCCATAGGGTTATCCAGCATCAGACACAATATTCAAGTTGTTTAAAAATGCTCTAATTAGTGATTTAGTCATGCATTTTTCTTTTCTGACACTTCAGTAAGTATGCTTCTTAATAACATTGCGCTTGCTAATAAAAAACCACAAGAAAAAAAAAATCTTAACATTTCCTAGAAATTCCAAGCCAAACTTATTATTTTATTTGGAGTTTGTCAGTTGTTCCAAATGCTGTACGCACCAAACGAACTGAATTCAAATGACAGTGAATCTGTCATTGGCTATGATACCATTGACAAAGGTTGACAGCATGGACATCTGGCTACAGAGATGACCTACGTACTTATATCAAAACAAAACATCTCTAGAACTATAACAAAAAGTCGAAAACATAGAAGTTCTATCCAAAATTCTTAAATTAAAATAAAGAGTTTCAGTTTTTGGTCCCAACAAAACCAAAACCAGGGCCAGTTTCAAACTTTTGGCCAGAACTAACTAGGGCCAACTTTAACAGATATCGGTTTTTAATTCCAATTGTTTGCATTTATTCCTACTTTTAATGTTCTTGTGCATTCTCTCTAGACTACTTGAAATTCTGCAAGTTCAGACGGTGCAAGCAAATTCAGAGAAGTAAATATTTGATGGGTATTTTGCTATGTTCGGGCTCAAATCTTACAGACATTTCTGCTGTAATGAGTCAGATAGTATATAATATTCTACACTCTAAACATGACTCTCTGAACATTTATTTTCAAAATATGTTTCTTTGATTGTTTCAATGCAAAACTACAAAAAATCACATTTAAGGTTGTGAAAAAAATATATTCTCAAACGATCTCTAACTTATTGTTCTTTATTTACTTTATTTTGCACTAGTTTTTATATTTTATTTTTCGATTCACATTTCAAATGAAACCACTAGAACTATTGAGACCGAAACTCATACTAACGAAACTGAAGCCAATTTTGAACCTTGGCCTTAAGATAATGTCAACCATTGACACCTAGTTGCTAAAAGAGCAAGTGCTGGAACTTGCAAAAGCTCAATAAATTCATTGCAAGATAATGTAACAAAATAATGCAATCAATGGAACAAAGCTACAATGTATAATAATACTATCCACAATGTTTCATAAAAATAAAGAACTACATGCAGTCCATACTTCTAAGACAATGAAGCTATCGAACTTCCAAGTGATTTTAGTTATGTTACATATATGCAACTACAAATTACTTTCAAGATCTGTTATCTAGTTCATTATGGTATTGTGGTATGTCAAATAAGGTGAGACTATCTATTAGCATATGCAATACCTGAAAGTTGAATCCACCAGTAATTCCATCAACATTTAGTACCTGCCAAAAATACACTTCTTGTGATGCACTTGCACAAATAATTCTAAATAGGCCCCAGAAATATAAAATATTACCTCTCCTGCAAAGAAAAGATTTGGCCTTATCTTGCTCTCCATGGTGTCAAGTGATATCTTTACAAAAGAAAGAACAAAATTTGATAATACAAGGACCAGTAAAAAACAATTTGTCAATAGAACCATTAAGAAAAATTATGAACCTCTGAAAGTGGAACACCGCCAGCAGTGACAAATTCATCTTTAAAATGACCCTACAATAGGAAAATAATGAGTTCATAGAAAACATAGCCAAAAGTAGGCATGCTCAACCGACAATTCAAGCATGCTTTATGCTTGAAATATGATTTGAACAAAATTAAAACATACCTTTCCAACAACCTTAAATGGGCATTGCTTTAGCAGAAGAGCTAGTGAATTTAAGTGGTTATTTGATATGAAAGCCCATAATATATCACCATCTAAACCCTGAAAAAACGTGATTTGTGTTGATGTAGAAGAGCACCCTCAAATGTTTGAGCATCAAAAATATAAATTTCATTTTAAAAGGCAAGACAACCTCGCGTTCCAGTAAATATCTCCAGAATCTTTTCACCAAGCCGAATTGTGAAGGAAATGAATTGCTTGCCTTATGCTTCTGCAGTGGATATGTAGGCTCATTAGTTCATTTTGCAAGACTGGAAAAAAACATATTCGTCAAGATTTGATGTTGAAACTGGACAATGATCACTAAACTTCATATATAATTTTTTCAGCAAGCATTGTGCAAATATGCTAAAGCTAAAGCAGTTTAATTCTATAAGAATAATATACAAAATTTTGATATAACCACTAAAGGCCTAGATATGGTATGCTGTACCGGTCGGTACCGGGCATACCGTATCCGTACTGATGGGTACCGGTATGTCAATATCGGTACGCCTGACGTACCGCATACTGTACCGTACCGATATCCGGTACGCCTATACTAGTGCGACACCGGTACAGGGTTCGGTACCGGTACGGCGAACCTTGGGCCTAGATTTCTCAACCAATCCTTTTGCCTCTCATTCTTTTTTTTTTGGGGTAAAACTGGATATTTATTATATTATCCTTGAAAAAAATACAATCATGAGATTCTTTTGCCCCTCATTCTTCAAGAATCATAAAGATCCCTTTCGAGTTTAAAAGTAAATTGTTTTTTTATCCACTCCTGATATATGTGATGATTGTTATTATGTGCATTGCATGGTATTTAGTAAATTGTATGCAAATTAACGTAGGAGCATGCCCATGACTTAAGCAGCATGTTGCTGCTAGATAAGCATGAATTGAGAGCAACATTCTGTTTCATGATATTATTTGGGTACAATTTTAGTAGCTAGAATCTTCTGCCTAGGGTAACATACCTGCTCCGAATCTCCCTAGAATGAACCCAAACTCGCTTCCTTAAGATGTTCCTAAAATATCCGCTTTCCTGCACCTGCTCCCTAACTCACACTCAATTCTCACAACTAAGGGTGTGCATCACATGCCACAAACTTCATCAAATATTAGAGAGAATATTCAGATAAATTGTAAAGCACCTGTGTAGTTGTGTGAGTGTTGGTCCAGTTTATAGAAGCCAACTCATCCTTTCATTGAGAAAATAGCACTGATTAGGGCAAATGCAACCTCCCAACACCCACCAGAAGTAAAACAAGTTAGACTAAATTCTTGCGTCGGTCGCTAATAAAGATTATCAAACAAAAGGGCAGGTCTACTAGAAGGATACAAAACAATTCGAGAGATGATAACCCAAGACATACAACTCAACATTTTCATCCTGGTCTGAGTTGATGTGGGATGCTATTACAATGGTAAAGGACCATGTTGCATATTTTCTTTAGCATGTTGATATAGGATGGTCTAGCGAGCAAAGTCCGGATAGATTGATCTATGGTTTCTCTCTTCACCTAGTCCTACTTCTCTGCATCTCTTTCCCACTCGCGGGAGCCCCCTTTTACCTTTTGAAAGACCAAAAATTCAAGAGCCTGTATTTTGATTCCGTTTTGTGGTCTTTAGCCTATCTAGACCCGCATTCTGTCTTGCCCATAAGACCTTTCTTGTTAAATGCTTGCTTCTTTCTTGATGGTTGCATGTGACCAAGCCAAGAATGGCTAGAGTTGAAAGAGAGATTCTCTTTTATAAGAAGCAGGAGCAGTTCTCTGCACCCGAGCTGGAGGAGATTTGATGCCGAAAGACCAGAAAACGACGCACTCTTGTATCCTCGCTGGAAAGCGTAGGAGTTCTCTTAGCAAGCCAGTGATTTTACCCTGCGTGAGGGCTTACACGTCATCTTCTCTTTCAGCTATTCAGGAGCAGTTGTTCGATCTGAGAAGGATGGATCTCGACCCGGACTTGAAAATTCATTTTAGCCAATCAATAAATAAACAGCACGCAGTTGGCCATGTCTGTCGGCCATGATAATCTCCGAGGTCGACATTGTGTGCTTCACAAGCCAACTACTCTCACAAGCTGGCTCTGATACCAACTGTCACAGGTCACTAGTTTCCCCTTTACCCAGTAACACCCTACCTCCGTCTTTCTCACCAACCCTTCCCTCGCGAGCGCGAAAGGAAAAGCCAATCTTTTGCAGGGGGAGCTCCTATAGAAAGTATTGCATCGAGTCCTTTATCAAGAAAGTGGACGAGCATGGTGGTCCCTATATCTCTGAGGGATGGCCTCGTCCCCCTCAGGGGGAATATTCCTATACTCTGAAATCCGGTTTTCCGGAATTTCAGCTTTCCGGAAAGGGAGGAGAGGAAACAGAACAACAGGAGAAGTATTCGAACAATCGCCCGGATACTTGTCCTAAGTTCAGGATCTCGCATTGGCTGCAGGCTTGCTTTTTTGCCTAACGTAAGTGCAGACGAAGTAACACGAATATCTCCAGTAGTCAGTCCATTTCCATCAGCCGGCCGGTATCTTTAGTTTAGACATCTCTCTTCACCTTTTTGCTACAAAACCCTTACTCCTTGACGCAAACCCTTAAATCCCTAGAACTAGCCCTTCTATCTTGGACCCCTATCCGTTCCTTTCCCTCGCCTTTCCTCAATAACCCAAAACCATCATCATCTTCTAACCATCCAAAACCTGATTAAGGGACTACTTTGACTCTTTATAGAAGTAGCCTTGTCTAAGCTCTCATCACCATTTGAAACATCATTCCTAGACTACCAAGAAGTTTTCAAAGTTGTTGATTGGTAATAAATTTTAAACTCGTCTTGGCCTCCATCACATCTATGTAGTACCCATAAGATCCCTCTATTCATGGGAAAACATTGCTTTATTACAATGGTATTGTAGATAACAACTATTCAAGAAATGTTGAAAGAAAGTTTCGCCGTCTTGATACTGAAACCCATACCGGTACCATCATATTACAATATCATATGCCCAGTACTGTATCCGGTTTGGTGTACTATCGGTACATCCCCGTACCGCATACCGATTCGATATCGATGTGGTATGGTACGGTCGGGTACGCATCAGTATCAATCGGTATAGCAAACCTTAGTTGAAAGATGATAGGCTCTTCCTGATAATTAATTATCCAAGTTATCTCCATGCATAATGC
The DNA here is from genome assembly GCF_009389715.1 of Phoenix dactylifera. Taxonomy (NCBI): domain Eukaryota; kingdom Viridiplantae; phylum Streptophyta; class Magnoliopsida; order Arecales; family Arecaceae; genus Phoenix; species Phoenix dactylifera. Next base: position 1,111,883 of record NC_052407.1, read on the forward strand.
TACCATTAGATGTACTTTCTCTTCCTACAACTTTTAGTTGTGTGACAATGAAAATATATGGAATCAATAGTGTGAGGATCCGTGCGGGCGTGTGTTTAGTCCCACATCGGTTATTCGCTGGGTAGATCTTAGGTACTTATACAGGATCAAGAAACCCAAAACAATACCTTCCGGCTAGCCATTTTGGGTGAGGTCCTGGGTTGTTACAAATAGTATCAGAGCGGATTCGGCCCATAACCGATGTGGACTAGGGGACACTGCAGCACGGATCCGTTGGGGCTGACCAAGGGCCAATCGTGGTATCTGTGATTAGATTTGAATAGATATGAACCCTTAGCCTGACGAGTACGTCGAAGCTTAAATGGGGGGAGTATGTGAGGATCTGTGCGGGCGTGTTTAGTCCCACATCAGTTATTCACTGGGTAGATCTTGGGTACTTATACAAGATCAAGGAACCCAAACAATACCTTCCGGCTAGCCATTTTGGATGAGGTCCTGGGTTGTTACAAATATATGTGAGGACCCGTGCGGGCATGTGTTTAGTCCCACATCGGTTATTCGCTGGGTAGATCTTGGGTACTTATACAGGATTAAGGAATCCAAACAATACCTTCCGGCTAGCTATTTTGGGTGAGGTCCTGAGTTGTTACAAATAGTATCAGAGCGGACCCGGCCCATAACCTATGTGGACTAGGGGACACTGCAGTACAGATCCATTGGGGCTGACCACGGACTGATCGTGATACTTGTGATTAGATTTGAATGGATTTGAACCCTTAGCCTGACGAGGACGTCAGAGCTTGAACGGGGGGAGTATGTGAGGACTCGTGCGGGCGTGTGTTTAGTCTCATATTGGTTATTTGCTGGGTAGATCTTGGGTACTTATACAAAATCAAGAAACCCAAATAATAACTTCCAGCTAGCCATTTTGGGTGAGATCCTAGGTTGTTACAAATGGTATCAGAGCGGACCCGGCCCATAACTTATGTGGACTAGGGGGCACTGCAGCACGGATCTATTGGGGTTGACCACGGACCAATCGTGGTGTTGTTAATTAGATTTGAATGGATTTGAACCCTTAGCCTAATGAGGACGTCAGGACTTGAACGGGGGGAGTATGTGAGGACCTGTGCGGGCGTGTGTTTAGTCCCACATCGGTTATTCGCTGGGTAGATCTTGGGTACTTATATAGGATCAAGGAACCCAAAACAATACCTTCCGGCTAGCCATTTTGGGTGAGGTCCTGGGTTGTTACAAATAGTATCTTATTCCAAAAAAAGGAACCAGAAAATCGCCTGATTCATTGCAATGTTCACCATCTCAGTGGTAGACCCCATATCGGTGCCATGTTGGAACAATATCAGTATGCTTGGTATGGTGGTTGATTTGGCATATCGGGACTCGATACGCCTCCTATAATGAGTCTTGGTTCGGTACTTGTATGGTACTTTATGCATTGCACAAGATGTAACACACCAGTATCATGAATCTGGTTCATTGTGCGATACTCGACAAAATATAGAAAAATAAGACATGATCATGTTGAACTACAAAATACTTTTATCGTAAATGATACTATAAGCCTTCTTCCATTCTCATTTTGTCCACTAATTCAAATGTACAAATTGGTGACAATCATAGTTTGTTATACGGTCATACTTCCTTCTTAAACATAATTACAGAAAGTCAGCCTCTACTAAATCTTTCTTCATTAATAATCACCACATCTATATTTCTAGGATCTTGCCCACTCGTCTTGAAGTCTTTTATTCAATGGAGACAAAAGGTCATAGGTATATCGGCAACTTGATATCGCCCATCTGCTTCTCCAATTTCAGCCTTTATAAGTTGATTTATCATTATTATTATACCATTCTCATGATGGTTTGCCCAAATATACAAGCTAGTAGTCTTCATCAAGGTCTGTTGAATCGGCCAGTTTGGGATGTATTGAATCGAACCGGTCAATTACTGGCATAGTTTAGTCAATTGATTAAAAACGAAAGCCTTACCACACTTGCAGTGGGAGAGGGAGAGAGAGAGGGAAGAGAGGGAGGGAGGGAAAGGGAGAGGAAGGAAGGGAGTGGGGAAGGGAGGGGGAGACCATTTGCCGAATTCAAAACCGGCAACAATAAATAGGGATCCCATGTTTCGAAATGAAAGAGGGGATCCCATGTTCTGATGAGGGCTTTCAAGCCCTCTCTCTCTCAGCCTCCCCCCCTCCCTCCCACTCTCTCTCTCTCTTTTCCTCTTTCCTCCCTCTTCCCCTCCCTCCCCTGTTCTCCTTGTGTTGATATGCCCTGGAATGGCATAGTACAACTATAGACCCATATCGTGCCAAACCAATCACCAACCAATACCCCCTCTAGTACTGTTCACTAAACCTTGGACTCTTCATTATTCTTGTTAAATTTTGCTCCTAACAGAGAATGCAAATTCTCGATGTATGCAAAAACTTCTTCATCCACAGCCTTTCCATTATGTGCAGGGACCCTAATGTGTATAACTGAAATTGGGCAAACGCAATGCATCTTTTATAAGAGAATGTGTGCTCAACATATAGTAACTGGGTTCTCCTTATGACAATAGTGTCTGTACCACCAACTATTTCAAAGAAAATCTTCGAAATAATGCCCATTAGCATGATAAGAACATGCAAAAAAGTTCAGTCATGTTGAACATCATCTCATCAAGCAACGATAGAGGCAATATCTACTGCAAAATTTCAATGATAACAAAAAGTACTAAACTCTATGGTTGTTGGGTAACATCCACAATGTTGCTCTTGATTCAGAGATATTAATCATGCACATATCTTTCTTTTGTCGGCGACATCAGTCAGTTGTCATATATATACTAACATGAAAATGAAGAATGCATAAAACTGAAAGCTTTGAGCTCAGTGTACAGTATGGCCATGACGAGGAGAAAAAGGGAAAGAATACAAGTATCATGAGTTACAAAACAAAGAAGCAAATAATGAAGAAAATATCCTACTCCACTCAAGTTTGGATTAATTTTAACAAGATAATTGCAGCTTAGTAAGCAAAAGAGGAGAACTAGAAAAAGACCAAACCGCAAGCTGAGCCTTGTGTTGAAAGAGGATACGCTTCAGATCATCTATATGAATATCAGGTGTAAAGTCTACAAAAAGCATTCCTGCATACAAATCCACAAAGACAATGACATTAGAAGAATAGGTTGAAGTAATAGAATGGAGACTACATATGCCAGTATGCAACAATCATGTTGCAGCTACTTCATTTACCTGTATATTCAATTCTAAAAGCATCTTGGGAGAGAAAACCATATAATGTTCCACCAATGGATACGTTTATGCATATGGATTGAAATTTTGGAATCCATGCCAATCTATTCTCAATCAGGTAAGGGTTTTTTATAATTAAAATCAGAATTTGAACATTCCAATACACCTTAACAACTTACAGTGCCAAAGTTTACTTTATGATTACGAGAAAAGAAAAATTAAGTAGAGAAACCACTAGATAAAACATAAGAAAATCTAGTAAAATGGAAAAAAGGGAAAGACGAACATATGCTTATAACCCCAGATAAATTAGTAGGACCCGTGAGTGAGCATTAAAACATACTGGAAAGTTGTCAAGGTTAAGGAGTGATTGAATCTATTCTGAATGACTAGCTTTCGTGCTGTCTGCATGGTATGTCTCTTCTGAGCAATTAAAAGTCAAGTTTTTTTGACAAGAAACTACACACGAAGTGTAAATTAGAGTCAGTTGCAGATATAACTTCATCGGGTGTAATCTTGATATGTAGTAATTATTTAAACCTAAATTTACAACAACAAATCTTCATTGCAAGGTTGGAAAAGACTTGACTCACCCTCTACTAATTTTTTGACAGGGACAAGTCAATTCGGTGACTCAGATGAGTCATGTAGCTCATATATGCACACATACATGCATACATATATTGAATATTTACATGCTTATATAAATTATTAAAAAGTTTTGGGGGATCAAAATATCTACAATTATTTTGAATTCAATATGCTCAAATCCTTTAAGAATAATGAAGAATATATACATGACATAGACTTAATAGCGGCAGCTATATGCAAAACCTAATGGGAGAAAAACATTACCAAATGGTCATTCAACATTGCAAGTTATCACAATCAATCCTGTCCAAGCCATTTCATTTAAAAAATATGCAAACTCTAGATTAACACATACAAGAGAAACACCAAAGTTTTCAAATTTTTCTTTCTTATTACTTGTGATTAACCAGTCGTTTACACAGAAAAATGATCACAACCATCTCTAGTCATTGTTGGCGGAGTAATAGAGTCACTTTCTTGATCCTCAACTCACACAAACTCAGAGGCAACTCGGTCTAATTCAGCGATGACTTGGTCTAACTCGATGATGACTCGGTCTAACTTGGCAACAAATCAACCTAACTCAATTGAGTTAAGGTCTTAAATAAAATCAAAACTAAAAAAATGACACGGCCAATCTTTTTTGACTTGCCAATTCAAACGAGTCATGAAAGACAGCAAAAGGACTCCACCAGGTCTTGCTCACTTTTTAATATTTCCCGAGTCATCTGAACTTTTGATGGTAGCCTTAGATTTTGACTTACTTAGCCAAGTCACAAGTTGACTCACCAAGTTTTCCAACCTTGCCTCACTGCAATCATTATCTAAAATTATCAAACAAGTCGTGATCTTCAAACTCAAGTCTATGCATGATCCCCTTTACCAAAGCTCTACCTGTGTAATTGGAAAGGAACAGTTCTCGTGCTGCCCAAGCAGATAACCGAAGAATCACAGGCCCGCTAAGACCCCAATGAGTCACTAACACAGGCCCAACCTGGAAGACACAAATATTATATTAGAAAATTTTTCAACTTCATGATAACTAAACAAACAAAATCACATGCCTGGGTAAATTCAGGTATACTTTTGTGGGATTTTTCTAATTTTAACTTTGCTTTAACTCTTGGAAATGTAACCTGCTCATCATCAAAAGAAGTAAATTAGAATGAATTTTCAACTAAATGAGCAGAAAACTATATTTTCTGTGAAAAGATTTCTCAATTATTAGCATAAATCAGGGAAAGAAATATACAATATCATTTTTATAAATCAACCTGCACTAAATAGTAAAAGTTCTGCATGTCAACCATCATTGATGATATTACTCATGTCTCCACTGCTGGAATATAATCATTGTTTAATTGACTAGAAGATTCATAGGATACTAAGCAAGAAATCATCATCATCCACATCAATGTTTTCTCTAGTAAACAGTTCTCAAAATGGCTGGCTGTTTTGTTGTGCTATTTAAATATTTAGACTCTAAAGGATACTGCAGTTTCTGATACGATGTTTTCTCTGTAAGCAGACAATATTACATCATTTATAAACATGCCGCATAGTTCCAGATATTTTAAACAGAACAGAACTTGCCGGTAGAACATATCCGCCCAGTCCCCCTACCTGGCAAGTAAAGGCCATCAAGAAATCCAAGTCATACTACTGTCCAGGTGCATAGTCAACAACATATGCATCCATATCAGTTCTAACATCAATATTTTCTGGTATAAATTTCACCTGCAACTCAATATGTCTAAGGATATATATCCCCAATTAAACAACACTTACACACTACAGTTAAATTATGGATAAGAGGGAAGCATAATCTCCAAAGAAAATTGACCTAGAAAAGCTTCTGCAGTTTTGAAATGTTTATATAATGTGCAAACAGAACTGAGGAGGGAATTAAGAAAAGACAAATAAGAGCAAGCCGGATATAGATAAGTAACAGATATCATTCAGTGGCCTGTAGATGGATGTGCTAAGGGAAGGTGGACAGATAAATGGTTCAGGGATGTGGAAGGACATATGGATGTCAGAGGCCTCCCAAGAGCAAAGCCAACATTGTGAAGCTTGATCACTGAACGATACCACCTTTATCACTACGAAGAGAGACAGTGATGCTCCAAGGCACGCTATGCTTCTCAGAATTTAAAAATTGGACAGACTATTAAAAAATCTAGGAAAGCATGAGTTTTTTTTTAAAAAAATGAAAATTTAATTTATAAATAGCTTTTTACCGAAGTTTTATTATCCTGAAATAGTTAGATGGTAGTGCATAGATAAGGAAACAAATAGCAACGATAATATAGCATTTTTGTTTATGGATAGTATGGAAACATAGATGTAATATGTCTTATTCCTTTACCAATGAAATGTAAGAAAAGTGGAATTGCTGTTAGAGGAAATTACTACTTCTGCAAAAGAGATGGAAGGTGACTATTAATGTTGCTGTTATTATGTTTAGATGAAGCAGCTGAGTCTATAATAAACAGTTTTCCTATGACATAAGTTATCCCAATTTAATCATACTCAAATGCTGCAAAAATTCTCTAAGTAGAACATAAATATATAGCACATACATCATTTACAAGCATCAAGCACATACTGATATTGAAAATTTTACAAAATTGATTATGTACAGGAAATTAGGTTCTAAATCTATGCATTTTGTATCAGTAAATTCACATGGATATATAAGTGATGAGATGCATAAATGTTATATGGTTCCAAAGACCCATAATATCCAATACATCAACAAAATGTAAAATGTCTAATCCAAAGTTTTGGCTGAAATGATCAAAGAACAAAAAACCAATTAAGCAACTGTCAAATGGGACAGCAGTACACAAGATGATGTATAATCTACAAAAGTAAAACGAGAATGTTTAGATGAAAACATGATCTGAAAGAACTAGTAGTAACAGAGATATTTTATCAATTCAAATTACCCCAGACAAACTTGCCAGTTGTCTATCCTCAATTTTGAATGTGAATAAGCTGGGCACTGGATCTACAATGGAGTGACCAAGCTGGCCAGCAATTGTGTAACCCTATAAACATATTACAGTCAGTTATTAGATGGGAAGAACCCTAGTCAAACTTGATAAGAGTGTTTAGAAAAAAGAAAATCCAATTATTCACCTGCCTGCTGCTCCCAGTGGCAACTAATACGTAATCGGCCTCAATATATTCAACAAAATCAACTGTACGTTTCTCAACCTTCAAAAGGAACCTCTCATTGTCAACAATGGATGCGCCTGAAACCACTTTTCCTGTCTGCAGTGAAACTTAAAAACAAACTTTTCTTTCAGTAAATCTGGCCAAGATAACCTTTGCATATAGAAAGTTTGAGACATAGCAGTGTAAGTACAGATAACATAAAGCATAAATATGTGAACACAACACAGATTTAATTCCTGATACAAATGACATTGAAGGAGAAAGCTTCAGTACAAACTTTAACAGCATTTACATAGTAGGGAATGCAATAACTTCAGCTTTTGCAGAAGCACACAAATTCTATGGCATCATGACAAAATGGAGGAGCTTCCATTTCACTAACAAGTGATGCTCGTAATTGTGTGTTGTGCTGCCTCTACCATGCCAAGGAGAAGGTTTGATGCCTCAGAAATATGGAAACAAAACATTCCATGATGACGGTTTCACGATCTTAGATTAATCATTAGAAAGTTAAGCACAAAATAGTTATGCGATAATTACTCAAGATGATTATTCACAGAATATTATAACTCTGATTTTTCTTTTTTTTGCCAACAACTGAGCTTCTTGGCAACATACATATGACTATTGACACTTAATATTTAATCCTTCCCAGAAGTTTCAAAAACTACTTCCAACTACAACATTTTTCAAATTAAACACATCAAATAATTAACAATGATGACGACAATGCTAGATCCATGATTTGCTGCACTCCCACAATTATTTTCAAAAAAGAAAAAAGCAAAGCAAAAAGGAGGAGAAAAAAGAAACAATAGCAACAACAACATACAAAAAGAAGCTCTAAAACATACTATACTGCAGTACCCCATGGACATGCCTGGAGGGGGCCCTGCTGGCTTACAGTGGGGTAGGAGTATGGATCTTGGGAGCAGGAACAATGGGCTGTATGGTTAAGTGCACACCCGTGAATTGCAATGTATGGTGCAAGCACCACCCTTTGCAAGCGACTCCAACCACGAAGCGGGGTCAAATCCGATAGCAAGGGAAACACCTCTCCGACCATAGCCCATGCTTCTGAAATATATGAACACGGTAACCTTATTTCTCGTTCCTCTCGTTGGCTTTCTCAGTGAAACAGGGGAGGTATACGAGATTTGATGCAGAGAAGTCTACATTTGTTTGGTCTCCTAACCAGATGATGGTGATCTTAGTCTTAGTCTTTAAAAATCCCGGGTACATGACCACTTTTTTTAATTCTGCAAGCTTGGTCTTCATCTATTTTACGAAGGTTGGTATTAGAATTAAGAGAATCTGATCTATCTTACTTTTTGGCCATGTACATAGATTCTAAAAATTTCTTGCTACTTATAAGGATAGGACTGACTAAGCTGTGAGAATTCAAAAAACCGCATGACAAGTTTGAGAGACAGATGGTCAATCACGTGTGTGGAAAGATGGACTTTATAAGTCTTTACAGTGAACTGAGTGAACCTATAAGTACAATTATAGTATAGTATATAATAATACTATTTTATAGTATATACTAATATAATATAGTATGTACAAGTATAGTATAGTATTTAATACTATGGTATAGTATATACTAGTATAACATAGTATATACTTATATATTATACCGGTATATACCATACCGGAAAGTATATACCAGTATATACTAGTATAACATAGTATATACTTATATATTATCCCGGTGGATACTATATCGGAAAGTATATACCAGTATAGTATAGTATGGTATAGTATATTCCCGTATAGGATATGCCGGTATAGGATATTCCGATATAGGAGCATATTGCGGTATAGGATATTCTGATATAGCATATTCTGGTATAACGTATTTCGGTATAGGTATAGTATATTCCGGTATAGCATATTCCGGTATAAGTATAGTACATTATCGGTAAAGCATATTCCAGTATAGGTCTAGTATATACCGGTATAGCATATTTCGGTATAGTATATTCTGGTATAGCATATTCCGGCATAGGTATAATATATATCGGTATAGTATATACGTATATACCGGTATAGGATATACGTATATACCGGTATAGCATAGTATAGTATCTACCGGTATAGCATAGTATAGTATCTACCTGCATAGCATAGTAATAGTATCTATTGGTATAACATAGTATAGTATAGTATATGCTAGTATAGTATGGTATAGTACAAGGTACGCTGAACCGGTATCGGTAGGCGTACCGGTCGCCTACCGGACCGGTTCGAGACTAGTTTTCGGTATAAACCGGTCTTCTGCTTCTTCTTTTTTGGTTCCGTCCGCACGCGTCGCATGAAATTTTTTTTTCGGTACCCGTCCGCGCGCGGACGCGCCAGGCTAGCCACAGAGTGGCATTAAATGCCACTCTATGGAATTTATGAAGCGGGCGGGGGAACCGCACGCGGGGCGGTTTCCAGTGCGGTGGAATTGCACCCGTGGCGGTTCCCAGCGCAGTGGAATCACGCCGGGCACGGTGGAATCGCACGCAGAAACACACGGGGCAAAAAAAAAATTTCTTGGTTCACGTCCACGCGCGGACGCGCCAGGCTGGCCACAGAGTGGCATTTAATGCCACTAAATGCCACTCTGTAGCATTTATGAAGTCGGCGGGGGAATCGCGCCCGCGGCGGTTCCCAGCAAAGTGGAATCGCACCCCGCGCAGTGGACGTGTAGGGCAGTATGTTTTTTTTTTTTTGGTTCATGTCCGCGCGCGGACGCGCCAGGCTAGCCACAGAGTGGCCTTAAATGCCACTCTGTGGCATTTATGAAGCGCGGGCACGCTGCCCCTTTCGGGCCACGCGCTCTCACACCACAGCGCGCACGCTATGGTTAAAAAAAAAGAAAAAATTGGTACCAGTGCGAACCGGCCGGTACGCAATGGTATGCATGCATACCGGTCGGTACCAGTCCGAAAATAGCTGAAACCGGTATCCACGTTGTCCAAGTACCGGTTCCAGGACGGACCGGTCTATACTGGATCGAACCGGCTGATACGGACCGGTTCGGCAAACCATGGTATAGTATATACTAGAATATACTATACACTAGTATATACTAGTATATAAGTCTTTTAAAGAAAAGTATGACTACAATCTTTGAACCCAAAGTCTTTATTTAGAAATCACAGCATTAATTATTTATTTTAATAATTATTGAGAAAATATGGGTAGTGACTGGTTGAGTTTGTAAATCTTGTATTCTTAGAGGACACTGCTCTTGATTTTGCCGCCCCTCACCCTTAGCACTTGACACGGGCATCCTAAATTCAAAAAAAAATGCAACACCATTCAGGATTTGCCTTTAGCCAAAATAAGTTATTACTGTTCCACGGAGCATTACACACAAGGACAAACAGACTAAAAAGAGCGCAATACATACGCTTCGATGCATATTGCTTCTCAGTTGGAGTGGTCCACCAACTCAACAGTGGACTTGATCCAACAATACAAGTTGGTCCAAGATAACCTGCATGGGCCCGAGTTTAGTGAGTCTAGAGCCAACTTGGGTGAAGCCATCAAGTTGGAATTCCTCCACATTCCTCTCCTTACCCACTCTTACTCTCCTCTTATTTGCAAATAGATGATACCTATGAAGATCTATTGCTTACCACTTGGCCTCTCCTTGAAACAAGACAACATCATGAATCATGTCTCTCTTTTTTCCTTTTGCTCCAGGGGGCCAACTCCGACTTCGTGCTCATACATGACCATACTCTCCTCTTAGCGTGAGCACTCTCACGGCCCATGCAAGAAAGACTCTCCTCCAAGGTCTTCCGATGGCTTGTCTTAGCACAATAATAGGAGGGGGAAATAGAGAAAAGATGGAAGAAAATCACCTCCGACGGTAACTCCTTATCGGATGGAACGATGTAGTGGGCTTAGCCCTTTACGAGACACATTGCAAGCCTAATGCAGTGTTTAGGCCAACATATCCACGCTTCCAATAAGATCTATCATCCCTCACAAAACAAGAAAATATAGAAAACGAGCAAAGGAGTATGTCCGGAAATTGTTTTGCTTAAGAAGTCTTTGGACAGGATGGCATGTTTACAACAAGATGCGTAGATTGGTTAAATTGTAGTTACCTTCTATGTGAAGGTAAACCTACTAAAGCTGAGTGGATGGTCTTAATTCAAAGGGTTGAAGCTAGATTGGCAACATGGAAAAGCAAATTCTTGTCTCTTGGGGGGAAGTTAACATCAATCAACTCCGAACTCATCTCTTCCTATCTTCTTTATGTCATATTCATATGTTTTCCCCCAAATTCTAATTTCCTTTGTTAAGAAGTAAGAAAAAATTCTCAAAATGGAAAGAAGGAACTTCCAGAGAGAGATAAAAGGTTAATACACAAGTGATCTTGAATATACACATGCATACACATATAAGGATGGACTCTGCTCCTCTAAAGAGGAGAGAGTATCGACTCCTCTTAGGTTGGGCACCCAAATTGAAAATCTATATTGTTGATCATAATCTTACTTACCACTAAAAATGCCTAGAAACAAAAAATCACGCATTTGGTTGTCTCTAATCTATGCATCAACTATAAAGATGTATGGTTAAAATAATATAATCATGTTTTGCTATGATCTAAGCATTAAACTCTAAGGGTTTTCAATCTATACATGTTTTAACATGTGTAGATTATGATTAATAAGGTGGATGTATATATGTATTACTATGTATGTATTATGTACGTATATGTATGTTCATATCTATATATATATTAATTGATCACTCTAACCAAAAAAATACTAAGACATCTATAGTCACAATGTCTAGGAAACAAGTATTCCATTCCACCCTTTTAGAAGTTAACACTTGAGCTATGCAAACATCCAGAAATAGTCTTAAAAACTAAGGGGAACAGCATCATGGTCCAAAAGGGTAATATGGGAGGTTACTATAAGCGGATTTTCCTTCAAGTTTCTACACATCCTGAAACTCCATATTAGATAAAGATCTGACGTGTATATTTTTGATAACCTACGTACTCCAGCATGTAAATTCAAGAGAATCTTAATGCTATTTACATGTACAAGTGCCAAAAATGCATGTTAAATTGGGGACATTAGTAAAATGCTACAACCGTAAAAAAAGTGAACCAACTAACATAAAGGACTCAAAACTATCCTCAAGCCAAAGAATTAGAAAGTTCATAACCATGTAAACACTAGATCACAAGGACAGATGCATATTATTGATCTAATCATGCATTATGATGAAGCACTTAAACTCTAACAGCATTTGTGTGACTGAGGAGACATACCTCCACTCCTATTTGCTTCACTAAGAAGGCAGTCCACAATAGAGGCTGAGGTATTGCTAACAGGAAAAACCCTTCCATCCTCTTCCGTCTGAGGCAAAAATGAAAACATTTTCTTTAATAATGTCCAGCCTACACATGGATATAAAGAATAGCAAGCAGAAAGCAAAGATTCATCAAACAACCTTAAGCTGGACCCCATGATCAGAGAACCAGCACATGGTATCCTGTGGACCATGGATATTAAAGAAAGACCCCCGCAGTTCTTTGTTTCCCCTAGGATAATTTTCTGTCAATCTCTATACAAGTGCAGCATGAAAAACCAAAACCAAAAGTTAGAACGAGACATGGGTAGCAATATTAGATAGCTTTAGTTCTTTCCATGAACTACAAAGATTATTTAGTTCTTTGTTATAAAGTGTGAATATTATTTGTTATAAACCATCAAGTTGCACAAAAATTCATGAACTACAAAGATTCAGATACAACTGCCTGAATATTATTTAGTTCTTTGTTTAGGTGTACCTGAATCCCTGCAAATATGGTGCATATGTCTCTCATATTATTGGTGATTACATTAGTGTATCTGCATTGGAGCTAACATGCTTAAAGATGCAACAGGTCCAACAAGCAGATAGTAACAATCTATTACAATTAAAGAATGATAAGTTTACTAAGTGTCACAAGAAAATACATTATTTGATCTGTATATCATGCCAGTGATAAATAAGTTGGGTAATATCTTAATATACAAAAAGGAGGATGGATAATCTGAGATGACAAGAATTTGAACTTACATTCAGTTCATCAAAATTGACCTACTCATTCCTGAAATATGAGAAGTAATTGATTTTTGAGTTAAATATAGTAAACTACTGGCTAAAGATGCATATCTAACCAATATGAAGATCCTTTATTTAACTATATTTATTAGGGCCCATTTGTTATTGCTTTTGTTTCCTGTTTTTGTTTTCAGAAACCCAAGAAGAAACATTAACTATATTGAACAAATATATTGAAGCTTTTTCATTTTTTAAATTGTTTATAAAATATTTGAGCTTTTGGTAGCAAATATTTCTTGCTTTCAAAAAGAGCGAGAATAGAAGCAACGAAAAGCAGTTCTGTGTGAATGCTATCTTAAACATTAAACACCATCTGGTATTTCGCTAATTTGTAGACACAAAAATATTAACAATACCAAACAGGCCTTAGGTTTTGAAATCAGACATGTCAAATTGTATTCTACTACTGTGAGTCAATATGTGGTCAACCATGATGTATAGCTGCCATATCAATAGATGATGCTTTTTCTTAGAAAATTGCAATGGTTTCATAAATCTTCAGTGCCTTACCATTGAGTCAACAAAATGCCCATTTGTCACATTGCATCGACCTCCACCAGAAATTTTAACCTAACAATAGCAGTAGAAAAAACAAGAAATTAAATAATGGTAATAAAAAATGGTTTCAAGCATTCTGTTCAAAGAAAATTTTAGCCAAGCAAAAAGGAAATCAAAAAGGTTGTGTACCCGTTCTGGAACAATTTGGATGAAATTTTTAGACATAATGAAATAGGTTGGGTACATCAAAACGGGTGAGCACCTCATGTTATTTCTTTAACACGAAACCTTCTATAAGTATATTCTCCCAGCTTCAAACATGAGCTAAGGTGCCAATCAAAAGTAACCTTACTCTAATAAGTATGCCCACACTTTTTCTTTAATTGTGTTGGAACTATTGCACAGCAGTATCTTAGCTCATAAACAACTTGTTTAGCTGATGATGTTAGAAACATCAAGTAGTAGGATGAGAACTTACAAAGAAGTCCATGGAAAGAATTTTGCATCCCGACTACAGATTAAAATTATGTGCCATATCTTGAAACATTTACTACAATTATAAATGTCCAAACCTTTGATTTTTCATAAAGAAAAAAACATGTTCATTTTATGGAAAGAAGAGAACCATATATTGAATGAGAGAGAAAGCATGCCCTAACTAACATATTTAAGCATGCACTCGAAAATTTACACTACAATTTAATCTGACCTTCGATAAAAGCTTCCCCTTCTCAATGACCATCACATTTAGATGAGCTGCTTTGCTTTTTGCTCTTATTGAAGCATAAATACCAGCTGCACCACCACCCACCACCACCAATAATTGTTCATTTGTCTACCAAACAGATATAGTTATCAGAGAATATTTACTAAACAGCAAAAGTTACATGAGGAGTAGAAAATATGTACTCACAATGGTTGCCATCCACATGTTAAAATCTTGATTTGCTAATAACATCACGAAGCATGCAATTTGTTTCTAACACATAACCAAATCAAAATACATATACTATTCTTGACTTTGTAGCACCAAGTACAAAAACTGTAGATAAGTGAAATAAGGGTTAAACTCTCAGACAGTTTGCACCATCATGACTCCTAACACATCAGGAGCACTTTTTATCTCTATCTTCCTACCCTTCCCTTTAAGCTTTGTACCACAATATTTACAGCAAAATTTACCTTGAGCTTTAGCCATTCTTTTCTTTGCAAGACTCTGGAACTTAGCTTCTAGCGAAAATTTGTAGTCTTTTGTGCACATTCCAACATTCCACGTGATCTAAGGCTGCATTTGGATGCGGTAGAATTCATGATTGTACAAATTTTTAAAATTATAAGTTGTGACATACAAAACTACTTGCTTGATTTTACAGTAAAAATTGATCAAATCATTGAAACAAAATTAGAAATTTTAAAGATGAGTATAATTGTTTGCTCATAAAATTTTCCTCCATTATCTTATATATTCCCATATTCTAGCTCACTCCTTTGAACCATCATTCCCCTCCTAAAATCTCCATCTCGAAAGCTTTTCAATCAGAGAAAAGGATAAATTTATGACTCAAAAATTTGAAACCTCCAATCCCACTAAGCATTTCCAGCCTGTGTGATATCTTTGAGACTTTCAACTTTGTCTTCTGCTACATATAATCCATGTATTTAAGCAGCAAATAGCCATTGAAAACAGTTTTGAAAATCAGCCATATAAATTTTTTCAGCAAAGGTTTAAAGAATGCAAATCAGAGAAAACCGCATGCCGTTCAGAGGATGGTCGATGGAGCCATGTTTTCCCAAAACTCACTCTTCTTCTTGATTGGCACTGCGTGCCCTAAGGAGTCCTAATCATTTGAGCCGTACTCAGATATAGTACATAGAACGGGCCCTTGAGCCAAGAAGTCATACAAATGACAAGAATTTTGTTCACCAAGCAAATCATATTAGCAGGAATAGATAGATGTTTCTCCATGAAAATTATTTAATTCCTTCATTCCCATTCCTTGTACCAATAATCATGAGGCATCAGCATGCCATAGAAACCATACATTCAAAACAAAAGGGGCAGACATCAAGAAATTTTTTTTTTTTTTTAAAGGAGATGTTAACCCATTTTTCCCTCTCGATTCAAAACCTAATCATTCATAAGAGGTCCATTGACTCAACTACTATCGAACAAAACCATGTTCAATTTCCATCCGGGACCGGTGTAACGCCCAAGAACAAAGATTTCTTGAGAGAGATAAACAGAACACGATTCAAACCTAATCATTCATAAAGGCTCCATCGACTCAACTATTTTCAAAAGAAACCATGATAAGTTTCGAGAGAGAGACACAGAGAGAGAATAAAGGAGGAGGAGGAAGAAGCCTTACTTCTTGGGCGCTCCTCGTGGCAGGAAACGAATTGAGACATCTTTTGCAGCGGGGGAGCAGCCAGCGGCTGTTTCTACCGAGAGGAAAAGCTCCGAGGTGGATAACACTTGCCAGACCGGAGCTCGTCATATTAGCATTCCTTCGAGCAGGTTCCGCGCGGCTTCTCCTGACGCGCAGAGGAACAAGGCGGCCCGCGGCCTTTTTCTTTTCGTTCTTTCTTTCCTTCTTGCGTACCTATCAGGCGATAAGCGAGGTTTGATACAACGGCCATTTTAACGTAATACCGGCCGTAAGAAGATTTTGGAGGGGCTCTATTGCGTTATCAATAACGTGAAATTAAATATTAGCGGTTATTTTACTATTTTTGATTATTTCTTTTTAATGGCCATATATGATGAAAATAACAGCCAATGCTTCAAAATGTGCATTGTCCATATTCCTCAAAATTAAATAATACTTTTATAAACTCAAATCTCTGTAGCAGCTGAAGAGAGAGTTTTCTTGATCAACGAGTACAACTAGGGCAAATAACATTCAATATAACAATAGATAACGATTAGTTTAATTGTTATTTTATTTTCCAAATTTTAACTCTATCTATATTTGGATAAATGATAGTGTTACTGTAATGATCAATGACAATTTTAGAAGAGATTTATATGATAAGACTATAGAGTTGTGAGACCTCCATGAGACACTTGGCTCATAATGCAAATATATATCTCGTGGATGATCGGATGTCATCCATAAATGATAATTATATTGAAAATTGAAAAAAAATATTTAATTTTATAGAATGATGAATTCAATATATATATATATATATATATATATATATATATATATATTACTCAAAAGGGGATTAGTAAAAAGGAGCATGAAGGTAAAAGAGAAGGAAGAAGCATGATCTAGGAAAAGAAAAATTTTCTAATTTTTAAATTTTATGGATAAAATATATCCACTTTTAACAATCTAGATTCTAGAGGGTGAGAGAAGTTCTTGTTCCCAAGGTGGTAATTCTTTTCCTATTTATCTCCCTCCTTTCCTTCCTGACTACAACACGTAGCAATATATAAATAAAAATAATGGACACAAAGTATACAAGGAGGCTCTACATTACAAGGATATTCTTGGAGGAAACTCAAGCAACGATCAACAAGCTATGGTCCTGCTGAATGCACTATTATTTTAAATTTAAGTGGGCACTTCATTCAAAAAAGAAATCAAAGCTGGGATTCGACTTGCCGTACTTATCCAAAGCCGGTTAGGCATCCAGTGGCAAGGGCTTGATCATATCAAGAGTCTTGTGTATCAAGTGCTACTACCTAACCTCAAATCACCAAACCTAAATTCCAATACTCTTCTTCCTTTTTCTTGTTTTGAGAAAACGAATTTAAATACTCATTACTTGCATTTGCTAATGCATCACATAAGTTAATTATAAGAAATAGATGGAAGAAGCAGCTGAAATCTGAAGTAAAATTAAGCTATCAGTCGCTCATTATTGAATTTAAAAAAAAGGAAACAAATTCCTCAGACATGGGAAGCTCGATTATAGTCTGTGTGCACACATATTGGGCTCCTGACTTGATGGTTGCCATCAGACCATATGATGGAAGCTGAGGCAACCGAACGAAACGAGAGTGGCCCCCCGGAAACCGTCACAACAAATTTTTGCTTCTCATACAATTTAGTAAAAGATAGCACTTTGGGATTCACTGTAACATTAAGTTTGGAGCTGGAGTTGATCCTTGCTGTGTATCTGGAGTTTGAATGGCCAACATTTGTAACCGTCCTTGGAAACTGCACTCGAAAGCTTTTATCTGTATGAACGTAGGCAGCCATTGAAGGGTAGTTCAGATCCCTTGCAGATCCTTTTGCATTCTTGGGACAAGTGATCTCATCTCCAGCTATGCGCCTAATCATCGACTTATTGTAGCCTTGATGGCACAGCACTTCTGCGTAATCTCTTGCAGTGGCATCATACACAAGACCTGGACTCCGTGCCTTTCTTGGGTTGACCTGGCCAGCTCCATAAGCTAGTTCAGCATCCGAATGGTAGGAAGGATTCATTGGTGAAGCTACATGACAAATCAAAACAAAAAGTATTGCATATAGTTAATTTATATGAAAGTATCGAACATAGATTATTATGATTGTTAAGTAATCATGTTTTATTTTTTATAGTTAAAGGTAAAAGATCGATCCCTAGAAACAAGATCATGAAGCTCCAAGGGGTAGCTGATTGGCCTGAAGTAATCATGATTTTTAAACCTCAAGGTTAGGACAGTTTTGTATCTTAGATTACTTGAAAAATCTTATCCATAATTTTTCAATTTTGGTTGAATTTGGGGTTAAGGAAAAAAATTTAGATAAAAGACTTCTAGAAGGTAGAACAATTACCAGTTGTAATCAGAGCAGACATGATGGCTGCTGGAGACCATGTTGGGTGGAATGATCTAACATATGCAGCAATGCCTGTCACGTGAGGGCAAGCCATGGATGTTCCAGATATAATGTTGTACTTGACCGAACGTGTATCCAACTTAGAATCTGACACCATGGCCTTAGGGGACCATGCTGCCAAGATATCAACTCCAGGAGCACTTATATCAGGCTGCAAAATTTCCCAACACCATTATGATCGTACATTCTAACAATTAGTTCCTAACATAAATGTGGAATGTCATAAATCATCTGCATTCTATGTATCTTCTGAAATGTACCTTCAGAATGTCCTTCGTGATGTTATTTGGCCCTCTAGAAGAGAAAGCAGCAACAGTAGGGGCTTTAGGATCCAATACCTCTTCGCTTTTGTGAATGTTAGCCACAGGTTTCCTGATCCAATCCCCATTGTAAGGGATTCAGATGCAACGACACATGAATGTCCCAAACATTTCGATCGCTTTGCATTTAAAATGCAGGAAAATAAAATTACCTGGCATTGTTGCTATAATGTATAAGCTTCTTGCGCTCGCTAAGAGGAACAACGAGTGCTGGAAGAGGGTATGTGAATGCGTCATCTATCTTATCAATCATCACCATACCCTTAGCGCCAGCTTTTAAAGGTCCTGATCCATCAGCCGTACTTGGGCACAGAATAATCTTGCCGCGCACCTGACTCTCATTTAGGGACCCTAGGTCACAATAACTGTGAGAAAAAAAAAAGAAAAAGAAAAATGATTGAATGAAAATCGAATAAAGAGAAGATAGGCCGTTGTCCGGTAAGCATGAAAACGAGTTATCTACGCTGACCGCATTACCTTCCGGACGTATTGCCGTCACCAAGAGAAATGAGTAGTGGGTAAAACCTTTTCTCTGTGGGGAAAGTATTGACAGAACTTCCCTATCAAAAAGGAGCAAACCATGTCAAGATTAAGTAATTGGACATAATCTAGAGGTAAGAAACAGATTTTATTCAAGGAGGGAGGGAAAAAAAGCATAAGCTAAATAACCAACAGCACTTACCACGATAGTCTCACTGTTTCCTAGAAACAATTTGTCTATGAAATGCCGATCTATGGTGCTAGCTGCAGCTACCAGGATCCACGGAGCGACATTCGATGCGGTACCACGACCTGGACCCTCATTACCAGCTGATGCTGATGTTAGAATCCCCTTCTTCATTGCATGGAAGGAGCCAATGGCTATGGGGTCTTCGAAATACGCAACTGGAGAGCGAAACCCAATAGAAATGGATATGATGTCGACACCATCAGCTATTGCATCATCGAAGGCGGCCAAGATGTCATGACCTTTGCATCTATCTTCCCAACAAATTTTGTACACTGCAATCCTAGCCGAGGGTACTGCACCTCTGGCAGTCCCACTTGCCAGGTTGTACAGGCTCGCGTTCCCCACCGCATGCCCAGCCACCGTGGATGCAGTGTGGCTGCCGTGGCCTTGGAAATCACGTGCTGAGAGTTCCTCACCCGGGGGAGAGACTGAGGAATGGTAGTAACGGGCTCCAATAATTTTACTGTCATGGTGGGCATAGTGCATGTTAGTGTTTCTCAAAAGAAAAAAAAAAGCTGATTCTAATTTAGATAGAGCTTCCAACAAGATGAGAGGAATTGATAAGGGAGTGCGTACTTGTTACATGTGAAATTTAGGCAGGCTCCTTTCCATCTTTTTGGTGGTGGACCAAGCCCCTCATTGCTAAAAGATTTGGCTTCAGGCCAGATTCCTGTGTCAAACATCCCAACAATGACATCCCTCTCCAATGCTAGATTTCTCCTTGCAGTTTTGGTGAAACCTAAGAAGTCCCATGATCTTGTGGTGTGAAGCTTTAGGGTTCTACTGGGGAACACTGATACTATCCCTCCCATGCCTACAAGTTTGTCCAAAATATATAATCATATAATTCAGATTTATCTACTTGGAGTTATAATTATCTATCAAAAACGGGATTTGCAAATTAAGACAGTCCAAGCATTGTTTGAAAGAAAATACCAGCTAGCTTTTTTCGCTCTTGATCCATAAGTTTGGCAGCAAATCCATTAAAGCTCCTTTTATAGCTATAGACCAAGCATTCACGAGCTGAACTGCACCATTTCAACCATATTTCGTAGAATTTTGATCAGTTCGAGCATTTATTTTCTATGTTTTTATTTCAACACTAGTGCAACGCGACGAGCAAGAGAGAGAGAGCAAGAGAGTAGTATACAAGCATGTGCAAATACATGTACAATTTGAAAAAATAATGAACTAAAAATTTGAAGTAGGTGGAACCCTTTTCTTCTGTTTCTCACTAAAAGAAATCATAGCATCTGCAACATTATTTTATCGATATTTAAAAAACATATCGATAAATAACACTTTGCTTCGGATTTATGATAATCGTCGGGCATTGGTTTATAACTCGTCTTTTATCATAGAACCTTAGTAAACACTTGGCCCACCATTTATGATAAATTCCAGAGTATTAGTTTCTGGCACATCTTTATCATAGAATCCACAACATTATTTTAGTTGGATTTTTTGAAAAACACCACCAGAAAACATTTTATCCAGCCCTTATAATAAATTCCCATTTATTAGTTTGTAACTGGTATTTACTATCCTAAGTCAAAAATACTCTTTGAATTGCTAATACAAAATAAAAATTCTATCTACAAGTATACATTAATAATGAGTTCAATTCTAATCCTAAATAAATATGCAAGATATCAATTTGGCCTAGAATCTTAATCATTGATCAGACCAAATTTTGTATTAAAATTAAAACTATATTGAAAATTATAAAAAAATTAAATTATATGATATAAAAATATTAAAATTTTATATTAAATACTATCGATAGTCTTTTTCATTTTGTATACAAGGGAAAAGGATAGAATTTTTATTAAAATAAATAATTATAAAATATGAAATATCAAAATGTATTCAAATGAGTATCTTTTATAATATGTATAAGCTTTTAATAACCATAATAAAACCTTACTTTAACATAGTGGATTATTATTAAGGTGGCCGGGTGGTTCTTACCTTGTATTTCATAATATCCAACCCACTAAATCTTCGCCCTGCATGGGGGTCCCCACGTTTCATAGCATTTAACGCTAGCTCAATGCATTTATAAAATGTGGGGATCATAAATATAGTGAATCACAAAATCCTTCCATTTATGGGATATAATCCCCAATGCTCCTAAAAAGTGTAGGGGATATAATGGACAGTATTTTTTGTTTCAATTTTTTCAGCATTGTTTAACTTTCTTGTAGAGTCACAAGAAAGAAAAAAAGGAAAAAAGAAAGGATCGACTGAAAATAAATAAAGAAAAGAAGGTAACATAACCAAGGTCTATTGTGCCGGTACTGGGTACCGTATTGGTTGCCCAACGACACGAGTTCGTACGGATCGTGTCGGGCCCGTACCAAGAGAGAAAACTCGCAGGAGCCAGAGAAGGAGGAGAAAAAGAGAGCGAACGGACGAGGAGGGAGAAGGAGCAGCAGCAGACGCCGGCGGAGGGCCATGGAGGGTCGGCGGTGGCGGCGGAGGCTGCGGTCACATCCCCTGTTTTGAACCAGGGGACGCGGCCCTCCGCCGGCGTCTACCGCCGCTCCTCCCTTCCTCCCCTGCTCGCTCTCTCTTTCTCTTCTTCTTCTCCGTCTCCGGCGGCGGACCGTTTTCTATGCCGGAGTCGTATCCGGTACGGCTCAGAACGGGCGGAACAAGGTTGGCCGTACCGGTACCGAACCCCGTACCGGTGCCGCACTAGTATAGGCGTACCGAGTGTCGGTACGGTACCGTACGCTCGGTACCGACCGTACCGACATTGGTGTACCAATACCGGTATCCATCGGTACGGGTACGGTACGCTTGGTACCGACTGGTACCGACCGGTACAGCGAATCTTGGGCGGAACTGTCCAATTCGGAACGGTTCCGCATTCCTTGAACATAACTGAACATGATTTTTTTTTTCTAATATTTGCTCTAACAAGCAATCAGAATAATTTTCTATAAATAACTTCTGTGAGAACAAGAAAAAACTTGAATGCATGCAATATCAAATTAAAATTCATGGACTCATGAGCTCAAGTAAATTGAACCCCTTCTTCTATAAAGTATAAATATAATGAGAGACAAACCTGCTTTCGAGCACTTGATCAAGTAAATTGAGATGTAGAGTCTCAGCCGAATAATCCTCCAAATTCTGGTCCCCCATATAAACAATATAAACCTGCATATGCATCATCCCATATGATTGAAATATTCATGTTCCATTGCATATAATAGAAATGGGGCTAGAAACGGTGGGTGGGAATTGCATGCAGCTCCAAGAAATGATCTGCTCTTGCCCGACTTCTCACCTGTCTCACTTGATCAACAGCATGAGTGGAAGAAGACCAAAGATAGATGGAGGCAAGGGCAAGGAGAAGACATTGAGCAGGTCTCATGGGAATGATATTTCAAGAGGCTTTGAGAAGAAGGTGATTCCTCTGTGCTATGATGTCCTTGTTTAGGAATAATTTAGGAAACTAGGCCGTTTCCTCCATATTTATTGATTGAAAGGGTAGAGATAGTCAATGGAAGGAAATCGCTTAAGGAGAACGCAAAAGGTGGCAACCTTGTAGTATATCGAAAGCAATCTTTTTTTGGTACAAATGGAAAGCATATCTTCGCCAGCATTTATTTTACCCATCTGTATGCTTTCCCCTTTCACGCATTTATCTAACCTAAACAAGTGAAAAGGTTGACAAATGTCCCTACACTAGCCAGCATTGTGTACAGATGCTATGCAATGTCTTGTAGGGGCCATGCACATGCAAGTGGAGTGTGGCATCCCCAACATCGGAAAATCACTCTCGACTTCAGCTGTTTTTGCTTTGATCGATCTTCACAATTTTCTAAATATATAAGAGACATTTAAGTGATCAACAATACTATCCCATACTTTATTTTAATTAAACATAAAATGGAAAAAACTGAGGATAATTTTGACCACGAATTAACAGTCGTTATGACACTGTAACCATTATTACATAATGATTTCATAGATTGCTCATTGCATTATGCACATGATAGAAACTATTTAAATTATATGGTTACCTATACACTATCCCATTATAATCGAAGTTATATAATGGAATAATTTGATATTATAATATTCACTAAAAAATTGATATTTTATAAAGTTATTCAAATTTTTGTACCACCCTCCACTGAATTAGTATGTACGACCTGATGAGAAAATAATTTTCTTCTGTGAGTAGTGGTTTGAAAATTTACGCTATTATTCTTTTGTTATTGTCCGTTAATTTTAATTATCATGCTACTATAACAATCATTGTGACAATAATGGTTCAAACTAAATTATGTTAAAAGATAGGGTGGGCAAATAACTACCATCATAAATTTCTTTTGGATGAAAGCTATTTTAATTGATATAATGAATATAACAAAGAATTTGTTTTCTTAAATAAAATAAATTTGATGGGATTCATCATAATGAAACAGCATCATTATTAAAGCCTTCTATCTAACAATTCGAGAGGATATGTTGATAATTTTTTTTCAAAATAAAACCATGAATCTTGGTTAGTTGTGTACTCAAACACAGTAGCTTTTCTCATGATGTATCATTAACGTGATCCAACAACTATGACAAAAGAGAAATGAGAAAAATATTGCTCGTATGTTAATTTTTTGCTAAACATCTATATATGTTTTTTGGCCTATCAAATGGCATTAGAGTTGCAAATGGTTGATATATAACCAACCTGTCATAACCAGATAGACCTACGAATTGTGTTGGGGTCAAAAATTATTAGGTTCTTTAGCATTTAAGTTCGAATAAGTTTGGGTTAGGGTTTAACATATTAGAGTGGCATTAATTATTAGGTTCCCTACGGTTATCCTGCATCAGACACAATATTCAAGTTGTTTAAAAATGCTCTAATTAGTGATATAGTCATGCATTTTTCTTTTCTGACACTTCAGTAAGCATGCTTCTTAATAACATGGCGCTTGCAAATAAAAAAACACAAGAAAAAAATCTTAGCAATTTCAAGAAATTCCTAGCCAAATTATTTTTTAATTTGGAGTTTGTCAGTTATTCCAAATGCTGTAGGCACCAAGCAAACTGAATTCAAATGACAGTGAATCTGTCATTGGCTTTGATACCATTGAAAAAGGTTGACAATATGGACACATCTGGATACAGAGATGACCTACGTACTTATATCAAAACAAAACATCCCTAGAACTATAACAAAAAATCAATAACATAGAAGTTCTATCCAAAATTCTGAAATTGAAATAAAGAGTTTCGGTTTCTGGTCCCAACCAAACCAAAACCAGGGAACTAACTAGAAGCCAATTTAAACAGATATCGGTTTTTAATTCTAATCGTTTGCATTTATTCATACTTTCAATGTTATTGAGCATTTTCTCTAGACTAGTTGAAATTCTGCAAGTTCAGAGGATGCAAGCAAATTCAGAGAAGTAAATATTTGATGTAGCTTTTCCTATACTCGGGCTCAAATCTTATAGACATTTCTGCTATAATGAGTTAGACTGTAAATAATATTCTACACTCTAAACATGACTTTCTGAACATTTATTTTCAAAATATGTTTTTTTGATTGTTTCAATGCAAAACTACAAAAGATCACATTTAAGGTCGCAGAAAAAAATATATTCTCAAACAATGTCTAAGTTATTGTTCTTTATTTACTTTATTTTGCACTAGTTTTTATATTTTATTTTTTGATTCACATTTCAAATGAAACCAATAGAACCATTGAGACTGGAACTCATAAGAACGAAACAGAAGGTAATTTTGAACCTTGGCCTTAAGATAATGTCTACCATTGACACCTAGTTTATAAAAGAGCAAGCGTTGAAACTTGCAAAAGCTCAATAAATTCATTGCAATATAATATAACAAAATAATGCAATCAATGGAACAAAGCTACAATGTATAATAATACTATCCACAATGTCTCATAAAAATAAAGAACTACATTCAGTCCATACTTCTAAGAACAATGAAGCTATCAAACTTTCAAGTGATTTTAGTTATGTTACATATATGCAACTACAACTTACTTTTAATATCTGTTATCTAGTTCATAATGGTTTTGCGATATGCCAAATAAGGTGAGACTATCTATTAGCATATGCAATACCTGAAAGTTGGATCCACCAGTAAGTCCATCAATATTTAGTACCAGCCAAAAATAAGTCCATCAATATTTAGTACCTGCCAAAAATACACTTCGTGTGACGCACTTGCACAAATAATTCTAAACAGGCCCAAATATTACCTCTCCTGCAAAGAAAATATTTGGCCTTATCTTGCTCTCCATGGTGTCAAGTGATATTACAAAAGAAAGAACAAAATTAGATAAACAAGGAACAGTAAAAAAAGATTTGCCAATAGATACATTAAGAAAAATATGAACCTCTGAAAATGGAACACCGCCAACAGTGACAAATTCATCTAAAATGACCCTATAATAGCAAAATAATAAATTCATAGAAAACATGGTCAAAAGTAGGCATGCTCAACTGACAATACAATCGAGCGTGCTTTATGCTTGAAATATGATTTGAACAAAATTGAAGCATACCTTTCCAACAAACTTAAATGGGCAGAGAGCTAGTGAATTTAAGTGGTTATTTGATATGGAAACCCATAATATATCACCATCTAAACCCTGAAAAAAGATGATTTGTTTTGATGCAGAAGAGAACCCTCGAATGTTTGAGAATCAAAAATAAAAATTTCATTTTAGAAGGTGAGACAACCTCACGTTCCAATAAATGTCTCCAGAATCTTTTCACCAGGCCTAATTGTTATGGAAATGAATTGCTTGACTTACGCTTCTGCAGTGGATATGCAGGTTCATCAGTTCATTTTGCAACACTGGGCATATTCATCAAGCTTTGATGTTGAAACTTGACAATGATCACTATTTCATATGTACTTTTTTCAGCAACCATTGTTGAAATATGATAAAACTAAAGCAGTTTAATTCTCTTAGAATAATAAACAAATTTTGATATAAGCACCAAAGGGCTAGATTTCTCGATCAATCCTTTTACCCCTCATTCTTTTCTTTTTTGGGTAAAACTGGATATTATTATATTATCCTTAAATAAATACAACCATGAGATTCTTTTGCCCCTCATTCTTCAAGAATTACAAAGATCCCTTTCGAGTTTGAAATTTAATGTTTTTTTCTCCACTCCTGATATATGTGATGATTGTTATTTAACATGTCCATTGCATAGTATTTAGTAACTTTTACGTTAATTAATGTAGGAGCATGCCCATGACTTAAGCAGCATGTTGCTGCTAGTAAATATGAAATTATGAATTAAGAACAAGGTATTCCGAACCGGTACCAGTAGGCGTACCGGTGGCCTACCGGACTGGTTCATCGTTCTTGGTACCGGGCCCGTACCGAGAGCCGAAGTCGGAGAAGACGAGGTGAAAGAGAGAACGAGCAGGGGAGGGAGAAGGAGAGGCCTCCGCCGCCAGCGGAGGGCCTCGGAGGGCCGGTTTAGGCCGTTGGGTGACTTCATGCCAGAGTAGGACGATCCATTTTGCCTCCCATCATTTGCCCTCCGACTTCCGAGTTCGAGTCGTTCTTTGGCTCGAGCGAAGGAAGTAACTGAGCTGTGGATCGTTCTGTGCTACAGCCACATGTCCGTGAAGGTGTATGTGCCGTGTGGGATGCATCTTTCTTATCTTTGGAGCTAATCGGCTTCAGGTCGAGCTTCCCGAGTCAAGCTTGAGTGGTTCGAGCTGTTAACGGAAGTGGTTAAGAGAGCTCTTCAATGCGTTGCGTGCGCGCTCCCTTCCGAGGCGTTATCTGACGGTACGCGAGGGGTCAATCATCAATGCCCCGCTCCCCGAGACGGCCATCATGATGACCGGCCTTTAGCACCGCGATACAGGAAGATCTGCTGAGGAAACTTCTGGGCTTGCCACGTGGCGTGATATGGCTGCTCGGCCGTCCGGGCAGGCCGATCAGAGCCGTTGAGGTAGGCTATATAAGGGCTTGGGGATGTCTTAGGGCCTCCATTTGTCCTCCATCACTCTCATTCTTCTTCCTCCCTGCCGTCGCCCTCAAGTTCTTCGAGTATTCTTGGTGCTTTCCGGCGAGTTTTGCAGCGGACTCTTGTCCTTCATCTTCGATTCCAGGCGGTCTCTCTTTTTTTCCAGCTATCCTTTCTGGTGACATCTTAGGTAGGTGTCTTTTCCTTCTCGGTCGCTAGGAGGGTGTTCACTTTTTTCCATCTTTTTCTTCGTCTTCTCGTCCTCTTTTCTTGATTTTCTGAGTAAAGCGGAGCCCTTGATGTCAAATGCAATGGGTTCTCCTGCAAGAGCTCCTGAGCCCGGCATGGGTCCGTTCTGAGCTCGGGCTTCTTCATATGTGGAGGAGGCCAAGCTCGAGCTGGACCACGGTCCGGGTGGTATCAGCTCGAGTCTGACTGAAGAGGAGCTGGGCTTGGTTCGGGCCCAGTTATTCTACCTGCGTGAGTTTATTCTTGAACTCCCGGGGCCCGAGGCTCGAGTCACCGACCCTCCACGAGGTCGGATCGGGGCGTATGTGGAGACGCTCTGAGCCGGGCTGAGGTTCCCTCTTCACGGATTCATGAACGAGCTTCCGGCGACTTAACGCCTCATACCTGCGCAGCTCGCTCCGAATTCGTGGAGAATGATCATTGGCTTCCTGTAATAACCCCAAAATATTTTTTTTATATAAAAAAAAGGATAGAATAGTCCTTTAAAATTGATATAAGGGGTAAAATTGGAAGGAATCAAAAGATAATGGCATAGTTGTAGATGCGTTGAAGTGGTAAGGGTAAAATGGGAAGGAATCAAAAGTTAATGGCATAATGGTAGATATGTTGAAGTGTTAGGGGTAAAATAGAAATTTAATAATATTAAACAAAGGATGAATAGTGCCTTGATGTGATTTAATTGGAGGGTTTGAGCTGGCTTTTGGAATGAAACCGAGAGACAGAGAGGGGAGTCTCAGGCGTGAAACAGAGAGGAAAGAAAGAAAGAAAAAGAGAAGAAGAAGAAGAAAGAAGAAGAGGAAGGGGATTCGAGGAGGAAAGGGATCTCGGTTGCGCTGCCAGCTGAAGGAAAAAGTGTAGATCTCCTTCTCCTCTACGCAAGGACCTCGATTTCCAAAAAGAAAAAGGGTAAATATCCATCTCTATCTAGTCTTTTGATGATATTAGGCTATACAAAGGGTGGATGTAGTCTAGAGGGGTCGGATAAGGATTGTAGAGGTGGTTAAAAGAGGAAGAATCGGATTTCGACAAATTTTTCCGGCACTACGGAAAAACTGTGTCGAAGTCCCAACTTCGGCAAATTATTTCGGGGGTCAATCGGCCTCCGATGGTGATGCATGTTACCTTTTTGGAATTCCCTATGAGTGTAGAATGTTAGGTAAAAATTTCATCAAATTTGGAGTCCCGAAAGTGGATCAAAACCGGGATGAAGTAACCCACTGTCAGTCCGGGTTACTGTTCATCCGGGTGGAAAATAAGGGATTTCATGCTATAATAGAGTATTAAGCCTAGATCAAGCTAAAAGGGACCTTGTACTCATGCAAAGGAGTCCCTAATACACATAAATAGTGAGTTAATTTATTAAAAAGAAAAAGAAGAAAGAAAAGAAAAGATTTAGGGAACGGGGGAGTTGAATCAATTAAAGTTTCCTATATTATAATTGGCACGTAGATTATAGCCCTTAATACAAAACTAAATATATTGTAAATGCATGTATCAGTTGGGCAAGAAGCTAGGGAACAAGAGGAAGAAGTTCCCCACTACCAGCTGTAGATTTTTGGAGGCGTATCAGGGCCGTGCCGGATTGGCAGGTGAGTGGGAGTCATGTACTTTGCACCATGAGCATTCTTAATTCATTTTCATAAATGTCGCCAAGTGTGAATTGATTCCACTTGAGCATATTGATTGATATTGTAGTAGATTCCTCTATAATCTTGATTCTCCATGCTTGATTATCCTGTACATGCATTTGAGGGAACATTGAGAGGAATTACGAGGGGTTGATGAGTAACCAAATTGATTCCGAATTGTGAAATAACTTCTTTTGTAAATTGATTTCATTTCCTCTATTTCAAAGACTTGTGAGTAGTAGCTTTGATTATACTCCTTTATGAGTAATTAAATTGGATCTGAATTGTGAAATGACTTCTTTTGTAAATTGATTTCATTTCCTCTATTTCAAAGACTTGTAGAGCATTTTCACCAAAAAAAAGACTTGTAGAGCCCTTCTCATGGTATATTGAGTTGCATTGTACTCCCGTGATTCCTCACTCCCAACCCTGATGTTAGTTATAATTGGGTCGTGGCCGAGTGAGTGGTAGTCTTGATTATGCTCCTTTTTAGTAGAGTATTGGGAGGGTGCATTATGGCATTTATGCATGGCTTGGCAGTATCTGCAGGACACCTATAGTCGATGGGGTTGAACATCGGCCTTTGTGCACATAGTAGCCTTCTGGGTGGGCGGAGCCCAGTCCCTTCCTAGGGGGGACACGGCCCTAGGCGTAGGATCGGCCGGTCCTACGACTTATATTCTGCTTGCCGCCGGGCATAGTAAGACCCCGCGAGGTGCAGTATGGCTTTCCGCGGATGTAGAATTCCCGCGAGGTGCCGTTTAGTATGTAGATGTGAGATGGATTTCTGTTCTGGATACTGGCCAGCATTTACATGATTAGCATGGTGTCTTATCCTGCATATGCATGTGACAGTAGGGAGTTGTTGCTGGTTCGCCTGGGGCGTAAAATCCACCTCCCAACAGCTGTCTAGTGATGATTTACATATTGGTGTGGTGTCATATTCGATGTATGCATATGGCAGTAGGGAGTTGTCGCTGGTTCGCCTGGGGCGTAAAACCCACCTCCCGATAGCTGTCTTGTTGATGATTCAGCCTATTGACACCTGATTTATATGATTCAGTACTATAACCTGTTGAGTGTATTCATGTTATCATACATACTTCTTTGATTATTCTATATATGCTCCGGATGAGTTGATTGAGATTGCGATGATTTACTCCATATTCTCTATGTTGAGTTCATGTTCATCTTGTTATTGATCTTGAGATTTTACCTCGAGTCATGATTATATCTGGTCTCATGTGCATAGTACTCTCTACTCCACTCACTGAGTATTTATATACTCACTCCCCAGTTTGGTGTTTTTAATTGCAGGGCAGGTATTGTATAGAGAGGAGCAGGATTAGTGGTTGCCTGCTAGCTGTGCCGCTCCATAGTATAGTATAATATAATGTAGATAGAGGTTTATACCTGTTGGTGTATTATAAACCTTCTATTGTATATAGTGCATAGTTATAGTCATAGATCCTGTTGTGGATATGGGTTTGACCATGGATGGATTAGGAAACAGGTATATATATATATGTGTTTAGATGAGTTATATGCCTGAGATGATGTATTGATATATATTGTCCAGGTTCATTATGTGACAGATTATGTGATTGTTGCTCTGACAGGTAGTGTTGTTGTATGTATTGAGATAATCCTGACAGGTCACTATAGAAAAAGTGATCATTTTGTGCATGTATCATGCCAAATTTTTCAAGATTTATTGATGATTGATAGGTAGTAGGGTTCTACGTGGTAGCTGGTGGCCTTATGCCTACCCGCACCCTAGGACCGTCGCGGCGGCCCGCCGGGAACGGGGCGGGGGTCGTGACAAGAGGTGGTATCAGAGCAAAGGTTAAGAAGAGTCCTGTCAGAGCAATAGGGTGAGTCAGGATTAAGTATAGGATTATACTATGGAGCATAGGATTTTTCTGTATATTAATTGATGAGTCATTTATAATTCAGTAAAATATATTATGACTCAGTGTGTAACGACCGCCCTTTCTTTTTGACTCTTTTAGAGACATATAAAGAATACCTCCAAGGAGAGGACTTGCTCGTCCTGGAAGGAGGATGGAGCCAGATATAGCATTGGATGCGGGTTCTGCACATGTCGAGCCCCAAAGAGAAAAATCTCCTCCTGCTGATAGATGGAGGGTTAATGATCAAGGAGAGGTAGGAAGTAGAGATGCATTGATGGAACAGTTACTGGCGGAGAATCAGGCTCTGAGAGAGCAGATTGCTCGGGGGAAACCTCCTGCCCCGTCAGTAGTATCCATCTCACCTCCTGTACCTGTGCCAAGAAGTTTGGCCAGGCGAGCTCTAGATGATGAGGGGATTACTGTATAGGAATTTCTGAGGCTTAGAACCCCAGAGTTTAAGGGGGAAGAAGGTGAAGATCCTCAGAGATTCTTGGAGGAGACTGAAAAGATGATACGGAGACTGCCCTGTTCTGATGCAAGAGCTATAGAACTTGTAGGGCTTACAATGAAGGAAGATGCCTGGGACTGGTACCAGAGACAAGTGGAGGACAGATTGTACAGTAGGAATCCTCCAACCTGGAAAGAGTTCGGGCAAGCAGTGAAGGATGAGTTTTTGTCTCCGACTGAGAGGCAGAATCGGGCTCTTCAGTTTGAGAGACTGAAGCAGATGCCCGGAATGAGCGTATCTGAGTACGCTCGTGAGTTCACTAGATTGGGGAAGTATGCTCCTTACATCATCCCCACTGAAGCTGCCAGGATAGAAAGATTCAGGCGGGGTCTGATTTTCCCGCTTTATAATGCAGTATTGGCAGTAGAGGTCCCCACGTTGTCTAGGCTGATTGATAAAGCAAAACAGTGGGAGACCAGAAACAAAGAGGAAAGAGCTGAAAGAGAACAGAGAAAAATGAGTGTGGGGAAGGAGCAAAGCAGTAGAGGTAGATCTGAGGGAGTAGATCTCCCGGAGGGCCCGACGGTGCAGTCTGTACGCTCAGCTCCACCTACCCCACGTAAGAGGAAATGGAGGGAAAGAGGTCAATCACAAGATACTTTTCTACCATCAGTACCTCGTCCTCCAGTCACTATGGCCAGAACTGAATCTAGGTTCCAATCATGGCCAGTATGTGGCATATGTGGGAAGCAGCACCCTGGCAGATGCAGAATGGGTCAGGGAGTGTGCTACAGATGTGGACAGCCGGGTCATTTTGCCAGAGAATGCCCGCAGGGTGCCACCCAGCAGTTTGTGCCTTTAACATCCTACCCTTCTGTGCAGATGGACAGGCCTAGTAATAGGGGGCCTGTAGGCAGAGGCAGAGGTCAGACACCAGCGTCACAGCAGAGTGTTGGACCATCTCAGTCTCAGCTGTTAGCTCCAGCAGGCAGAGGGCAAGGAAGGGTGTTCACGGTAAATCCACAGGAAGCACAGGCATCGAATGCAGCTGTGACAGGTATGCTCCTCATTGATAAGATTAAAGCTAGAGTGTTATTTGATTGTGGAGCTACCCATTCATTTGTGTCCCCTTATTTTGCTAAAAAGTTAGCTAAGGATAAGATATTAATGCATATCCCCTTAGCTATTAGTACACCTGTAGGGGATAGTATAGAAGCGAAGTATGTATATCCTACCTATGTGATAGAGATAGAAGGTAAAACACTCCCAATTTATTTGATTCCCAATACCACACCGAGCAGAATATGAAGAGCAGATACATTCACCCCTTTGAGTAATCAGGTAATTTACTCTTTTAAATTCGAGGACGAATTTTATATAAGGGGGGAGGATGTAATAACCCCAAAATATTTTTTTTAATATAAAAAAAGGATAGAATAGTCCTTTAAAATTGATATAAGGGGTAAAATTGGAAGGAATCAAAAGATAATGGCATAGTTGTAGATGCGTTGAAGTGGTAAGGGTAAAATAGGAAGGAATCAAAAGTTAATGGCATAATGGTAGATATGTTGAAGTGTTAGGGGTAAAATAGGAATTTAATAATATTAAACAAAGGATGAATAGTGCCTTGATGTGATTTAATTGGAGGGTTTGAGCTGGCTTTTGGAATGAAACCGAGAGACAGAGAGGGGAGTCTCAGGCGTGAAACAGAGAGGAAAGAAAGAAAGAAAAAGAGAAGAAGAAGAAGAAGAAAGAAGAAGAGGAAGGGGATTCGAGGAGGAAAGGGATCTCGGTTGCGCTGCCAGCTGAAGGAAAAAGTGTAGATCTCCTTCTCCTCTACGCAAGGACCTCGATTTTCAAAAAGAAAAAGGGTAAATATCCATCTCTATCTAGTCTTTTGATGATATTAGGCTATACAAAGGGTGGATGTAGTCTAGAGGGGTCGGATAAGGATTGTAGAGGTGGTTAAAAGAGGAAGAATCAGATTTCGACAAATTTTTCCGGCACTACGGAAAAACTGTGTCAAAGTCCCAACTTCGGCAAATTATTTCGGGGGTCAATCGGCCTCCGATGGTGATGCATGTTACCTTTTTGGAATTCCCTATGAGTGTAGAATGTTAGGTAAAAATTTCATCAAATTTGGAGTCCCGAAAGTGGATCAAAACCGGGATGAAGTAACCCACTGTCAGTCCGGGTTACTGTTCATCCGGGTGGAAAATAAGGGATTTCATGCTATAATAGAGTATTAAGCCTAGATCAAGCTAAAAGGAACCTTGTACTCATGCAAAGGAGTCCCTAATACACATAAATAGTGAGTTAATTTATTAAAAAGAAAAAGAAGAAAGAAAAGAAAAGATTTAGGAAACGGAGGAGTTGAATCAATTAAAGTTTCCTATATTATAATTGGCACGTAGATTATAGCCCTTAATACAAAACTAAATATATTGTAAATGCATGTATCAGTTGGGCAAGAAGCTAGGGAACAAGAGGAAGAAGTTCCCCACTACCAGCTGTAGATTTTTGGAGGCGTATCAGGGCCGTGCCGGATTGGCAGGTGAGTGGGAGTCATGTACTTTGCACCATGAGCATTCTTAATTCATTTTCATAAATGTCGCCAAGTGTGAATTGATTCCACTTGAGCATATTGATTGATATTGTAGTAGATTCCTCTATAATCTTGATTCTCCATGCTTGATTATCCTGTACATGCATTTGAGGGAACATTGAGAGGAATTACGAGGGGTTGATGAGTAACCAAATTGATTCCGAATTGTGAAATAACTTCTTTTGTAAATTGATTTCATTTCCTCTATTTCAAAGACTTGTGAGTAGTAGCTTTGATTATACTCCTTTATGAGTAATTAAATTGGATCTGAATTGTGAAATGACTTCTTTTGTAAATTGATTTCATTTCCTCTATTTCAAAGACTTGTAGAGCCCTTCTCATGGTATATTGAGTTGCATTGTACTCCCGTGATTCCTCACTCCCAACCCTGATGTTAGTTATAATTGGGTTGTGGCCGAGTGAGTGGTAGTCTTGATTATGCTCCTTTTTAGTAGAGTATTGGGAGGGTGCATTATGGCATTTATGCATGGCTTGGCAGTATCTGCAGGACACCTATAGTCGATGGGGTTGAACATCGGCCTTTGTGCACATAGTAGCCTTCTGGGTGGGCGGAGCCCAGTCCCTTCCTAGGGGGGACACGGCCCTAGGCGTAGGATCGGCCGGTCCTACGACTTATATTCTGCTTGCCGCCGGGCATAGTAAAACCCCGCGAGGTGCAGTATGGCTTTCCGCGGATGTAGAATTCCCGCGAGGTGCCGTTTAGTATGTAGATGTGAGATGGATTTCTGTTCTGGATACTGGCCAGCATTTACATGATTAGTATGGTGTCTTATCCTGCATATGCATGTGACAGTAGGGAGTTGTTGCTGGTTCGCCTGGGGCGTAAAATCCACCTCCCGACAGCTGTCTAGTGATGATTTACATATTGGTGTGGTGTCATATTCGATGTATGCATATGGCAGTAGGAAGTTGTTGCTGGTTCGCCTGGGGCGTAAAACCCACCTCCCGATAGCTGTCTTGTTGATGATTCAGCCTATTGACACCTTATTTATATGATTCAGTACTATAACCTGTTGAGCATATTCATGTTATCATACATACTTCTTTGATTATTCTATATATGCTCCGGATGAGTTGATTGAGATTGCGATGATTTACTCCATATTCTCTATGTTGAGTTCATGTTCATCTTGTTATTTATCTTGAGATTTTACCTCGAGTCATGATTATATCTGGTCTCATGTGCATAGTACTCTCTACTCCACTCACTGAGTATTTATATACTCACTCCCCAGTTTGGTGTTTTTGATTGCAGGGCAGGTATTGTATAGAGAGGAGCAGGATTAGTGGTTGCCTGCTAGCTGTGCCGCTCCATAGTATAGTATAATATAATGTAGATAGAGGTTTATACCTGTTGGTGTATTATAAACCTTCTATTGTATATAGTGCATAGTTACAGTCATAGATCCTGTTGTGGATATGGGTTTGACCATGGATGGATTAGGAAGCAGGTATATATATATATGTGTGTGTAGATGAGTTATATGCCTGAGATGATGTATTGATATATATTGTCCAGGTTCATTATGTGACAGATTATGTAATTGTTGCTCTGACAGGTAGTATTGTTGTATGTATTGAGATAATCCTGACAGGTCACTATAGAAAAAGTGATCATTTTGTGCATGTATCATGCCAAATTTTTCAAGATTTATTGATGATTGATAGGTAGTAGGGTTCTACGTGGTGGCTGGTGGCCTTATGCCTACCCGCACCCTAGGACCGTCGCGGCGGCCCGCCGGAAACGGGGCGGGGGTCGTGACAAGAGGTGGTATCAGAGCAAAGGTTAAGAAGAGTCCTGTCAGAGCAATAGGGTGAGTCAGGATTAAGTATAGGATTATACTATGGAGCATAGGATTTTTCTGTATATTAATTGATGAGTCATTTATAATTCAGTAAAATATATTATGACTCAGTGTGTAACGACCGCCCTTTCTTTTTGACTCTTTTAGAGACATATAAAGAATACCTCC
The DNA here is from genome assembly GCF_009389715.1 of Phoenix dactylifera. Classification (NCBI taxonomy): domain Eukaryota; kingdom Viridiplantae; phylum Streptophyta; class Magnoliopsida; order Arecales; family Arecaceae; genus Phoenix; species Phoenix dactylifera. The sequence continues at coordinate 1,148,274 of NC_052407.1, forward strand.
AAGGAGGGGACTTGCTCGTCCTGGAAGGAGGATGGAGCCAGATATAGCATTGGATGCGGGTTCTGCACATGTCGAGCCCCAAAGAGAAAAATCTCCTCCTGCTGATAGATGGAGGGTTAATGATCAAGGAGAGGTAGGAAGTAGAGATGCATTGATGGAACAGTTACTGGCGGAGAATCAGGCTCTGAGAGAGCAGATTGCTCGGGGGAAACCTCCTGCCCCGTCAGTAGTATCCATCTCACCTCCTGTACCTGTGCCAAGAAGTTTGGCCAGGCGAGCTCTAGATGATGAGGGGATTACTGTATAGGAATTTCTGAGGCTTAGAACCCCAGAGTTTAAGGGGGAAGAAGGTGAAGATCCTCAGAGATTCTTGGAGGAGACTGAAAAGATGATACGGAGACTGCCCTGTTCTGATGCAAGAGCTATAGAACTTGTAGGGCTTACAATGAAGGAAGATGCCTGGGACTGGTACCAGAGACAAGTGGAGGACAGATTGTACAGTAGGAATCCTCCAACCTGGAAAGAGTTCAGGCAAGCAGTGAAGGATGAGTTTTTGTCTCCGACTGAGAGGCAGAATCGGGCTCTTCAGTTTGAGAGGCTGAAGCAGATGCCCGGAATGAGCGTATCTGAGTACGCTCGTGAGTTCACTAGATTGGGGAAGTATGCTCCTTACATCATCCCCACTGAAGCTGCCAGGATAGAAAGATTCAGGCGGGGTCTGATTTCCCCGCTTTATAATGCAGTATTGGCAGTAGAGGTCCCCACGTTGTCTAGGCTGATTGATAAAGCAAAACAGTGGGAGACCAGAAACAAAGAGGAAAGAGCTGAAAGAGAACAGAGAAAAATGAGCGTGGGAAAGGAGCAAAGCAGTAGAGGTAGATCTGAGGAGTAGATCTCCCGGAGGGCCCGACGGTGCAGTCTGTACGCTCAGCTCCACCTACCCCACGTAAGAGGAAATGGAGGGAAAGAGGTCAATCACAAGATACTTTTCTACCATCAGTACCTCGTCCTCCAGTCACTATGGCCAGAACTGAATCTCGGTTCCAATCATGGCCAGTATGTGGCATATGTGGGAAGCAGCACCCTGGCAGATGCAGAATGGGTCAGGGAGTGTGCTACAGATGTGGACAGCCGGGTCATTTTGCCAGAGAATGCCCGCAGGGTGCCACCCAGCAGTTTGTGCCTTTAACATCCTACCCTTCTGTGCAGATGGACAGGCCTAGTAATAGGGGGCCTGTAGGCAGAGGCAGAGGTCAGACACCAGCGTCACAGCAGAGTGTTGGACCATCTCAGCTGTTAGCTCCAGCAGGCAGAGGGCAAGGAAGGGTGTTCACGGTAAATCCACAGGAAGCACAGGCATCGAATGCAGCTGTGACAGGTATGCTCCTCATTGATAAGATTAAAGCTAGAGTGTTATTTGATTGTGGAGCTACCCATTCATTTGTGTCCCCTTATTTTGCTAAAAAGTTAGCTAAGGATAAGATATTAATGCATATCCCCTTAGCTATTAGTACACCTGTAGGGATAGTATAGAAGCGAAGTATGTATATCCTACCTATGTGATAGAGATAGAAGGTAAAACACTCCCAATTTATTTGATTCCCAATACCACACCGAGCAGAATATGAAGAGCAGATACATTCACCCCTTTGAGTAATCAGGTAATTTACTCTTTTAAATTCGAGGACGAATTTTATATAAGGGGGGAGGATGTAATAACCCCAAAATATTTTTTTTTTATATAAAAAAAAGGATAGAATAGTCCTTTAAAATTGATATAAGGGGTAAAATTGGAAGGAATCAAAAGATAATGGCATAGTTGTAGATGCGTTGAAGTGGTAAGGGTAAAATAGGAAGGAATCAAAAGTTAATGGCATAATGGTAGATATGTTGAAGTGTTAGGGGTAAAATAGGAATTTAATAATATTAAACAAAGGATGAATAGTGCCTTGATGTGATTTAATTGGAGGGTTTGAGCTGGCTTTTGGAATGAAACCGAGAGACAGAGAGGGGAGTCTCAGGCGTGAAACAGAGAGGAAAGAAAGAAAGAAAAAGAGAAGAAGAAGAAGAAGAAAGAAGAAGAGGAAGGGGATTCGAGGAGGAAAGGAATCTCGGTTGCACTGCCAGCTGAAGGAAAAAGTGTAGATCTCCTTCTCCTCTACGCAAGGACCTCGATTTTCAAAAAGAAAAAGGGTAAATATCCATCTCTATCTAGTCTTTTGATGATATTAGGCTATACAAAGGGTGGATGTAGTCTAGAGGGGTCGGATAAGGATTGTAGAGGTGGTTAAAAGAGGAAGAATCAGATTTCGACAAATTTTTCCGGCACTACGGAAAAACTGTGTCAAAGTCCCAACTTCGGCAAATTATTTCGGGGGTCAATCGGCCTCCTATGGTGATGCATGTTACCTTTTTAGAATTTCCTATGAGTGTAGAATGTTAGATAAAAATTTCATCAAATTTGGAGTCCCGAAAGTGGATCAAAACCGGGATGAAGTAACCCACTGTCAGTCCGGGTTACTGTTCATCCGGGTGGAAAATAAGGGATTTCATGCTATAATAGAGTATTAAGCCTAGATCAAGCTAAAAGGAACCTTGTACTCATGCAAAGGAGTCCCTAATACACATAAATAGTGAGTTAATTTATTAAAAAGAAAAAGAAGAAAGAAAAGAAAAGATTTAGGAAACGGGAGAGTTGAATCAATTAAAGTTTCCTATATTATAATTGGCACGTAGATTATAGCCCTTAATACAAAACTAAATATATTGTAAATGCATGTATCAGTTGGGCAAGAAGCTAGGAAACAAGAGGAAGAAGTTCCCCACTGCCAGCTGTAGATTTTTGGAGGCGTATCAGGGCCGTGCCGGATTGGCAGGTGAGTGGGAGTCATGTACTTTGCACCATGAGCATCCTTAATTCATTTTCATAAATGTCGCCAAGTGTGAATTGATTCCACTTGAGCATATTGATTGATATTGTAGTAGATTCCTCTATAATCTTGATTTTTCATGCTTGATTATCCTGTACATGCATTTGAGGGAACATTGAGAGGAATTACGAGGGGTTGATGAGTAACCAAATTGATTCCGAATTGTGAAATAACTTCTTTTGTAAATTGATTTCATTTCCTCTATTTCAAAGACTTGTAAGTAGTAGCTTTGATTATACTCCTTTATGAGTAATTAAATTGGATCTGAATTGTGAAATGACTTCTTTTGTAAATTGATTTCATTTCCTCTATTTCAAAGACTTGTAGAGCCCTTCTCATGGTATATTGAGTTGCATTGTACTCCCGTGATTCCTCACTCCCAACCCTGATGTTAGTTATAATTGGGTCGTGGCCGAGTGAGTGGTAGTCTTGATTATGCTCCTTTTTAGTAGAGTATTGGGAGGGTGCATTATGGCATTTATGCATGGCTTGGCAGTATCTGCAGGACACCTATAGTCGATGGGGTTGAACATCGGCCTTTGTGCACATAGTAGCCTTCTGGGTGGGCGGAGCCCAGTCCCTTCCTAGGGGGGACACGGCCCTAGGCGTAGGATCGGCCGGTCCTACGACTTATATTCTGCTTGCCGCCGGGCATAGTAAGACCCCGCGAGGTGCAGTATGGCTTTCCGCGGATGTAGAATTCCCGCGAGGTGCCGTTTAGTATGTAGATGTGAGATGGATTTCTGTTCTGGATACTGGCCAGCATTTACATGATTAGTATGGTGTCTTATCCTGCATATGCATGTGACAGTAGGGAGTTGTTGCTGGTTCGCCTGGGGCGTAAAATCCACCTCCCGACAGCTGTCTAGTGATGATTTACATATTGGTGTGGTGTCATATTCGATGTATGCATATGGCAGTAGGAAGTTGTTGCTGGTTCGCCTGGGGCGTAAAACCCACCTCCCGATAGCTGTCTTGTTGATGATTCAGCCTATTGACACCTGATTTATATGATTCAGTACTATAACCTGTTGAGTGTATTCATGTTATCATACATACTTCTTTGATTATTCTATATATGCTCCGGATGAGTTGATTGAGATTGTGATGATTTACTCCATATTCTCTATGTTGAGTTCATGTTCATCTTGTTATTGATCTTGAGATTTTACCTCGAGTCATGATTATATCTGGTCTCATGTGCATAGTACTCTCTACTCCACTCACTGAGTATTTATATACTCACTCTCCAGTTTGGTGTTTTTGATTGCAGGGCAGGTATTGTATAGAGAGGAGCAGGATTAGTGGTTGCCTGCTAGCTGTGCCGCTCCATAGTATAGTATAATATAATGTAGATAGAGGTTTATACCTGTTGGTGTATTATAAACCTTCTATTGTATATAGTGCATAGTTACAGTCATAGATCCTGTTGTGGATATGGGTTTGACCATGGATGGATTAGGAAGCAGGTATATATATATATGTGTGTGTAGATGAGTTATATGCCTGAGATGATGTATTGATATATATTGTCCAGGTTCATTATGTGACAGATTATGTAATTGTTGCTCTGACAGGTAGTATTGTTGTATGTATTGAGATAATCCTGACAGGTCACTATAGAAAAAGTGATCATTTTGTGCATGTATCATGCCAAATTTTTCAAGATTTATTGATGATTGATAGGTAGTAGGGTTCTACGTGGTGGCTGGTGGCCTTATGCCTACCCGCACCCTAGGACCGTCGCGGCGGCCCGCCGGAAACGGGGCGGGGGTCGTGACACTTCCTCTCTCTTTGCCTCGCTCACGGTCTCTCCACCTCGGTGAACGTCTTTCGAGGTTGTTTTGTGTTAAAGGCAAGCCCTGCAAACAAAGGGTTGTAGTACTTCTCTTTTCGGAGCGGCCATGTACTTTTTCGACGTGCTCCTTCATTCATGGGTGGAAGGATAGATTTTTCTTTCTTACCTCCGAGCGGTCGTGGGGGTTCGACCCGACCTGGGGCTCGCCACTGACCACGGTGAACAATAAGGCCCCCAAGTTGTCACAGTCCGAGCAGGAGACTCTTGACAAGCTGCTCAGCCTGGGAGGTATTCTGAGGCTTCCTGACCTGCTGAGTGAGGAGGCCTTGTTAAACGTCGGCCTAAGCTCAGCCCATCCCAAGGGTAAGGGCAACGCGGTCATTTTTCTTTCTTTTTCTTTTCTTCTTCCTCATACTCAATTTTCATTAAGATTTATGCTGTCAGAAATTGCAGGAATGGTCTTCAGTGATGAGACTCTAATGGCCAGATACAAAAAGAGGGTGGCCGCCTCAGGTGGAGCTCGGCCTGAGCCGAGGTCGAGGAAACCAAGAGTCGAATCTTTCTCTGGTGCCACGCGGGGCGAGCCCGCTCATGAGGCCGAGCTGCCCCCGCCGACTGAAGAAGTGGCTCAAGGAGGGGCCGCGGTAGAATAGGTGGCTGCAGCGCCCGGCGGCGGAGCTCGGAGGGCCTGCAAGATCATCCGATTGCGGAGGTCGGGTCCTGAGCCGAGGAGTGGGCGCGAGGTCCCATCGTCTTTTGTGGTCCCGAGCTCTCCAAGAGCTGACCCCGCTCCCTCCGAGCCCGGGAGGACACCATTCCTTCCCAAAAATAATATGTTCGAGGATGATTCGGCCCTCGAGTCTAGCGACGTTGCTCGCGAGATCATGCGCTGCGCCACACTTTCGGCCGACTGGTGAGTAATATCATACTCTTACTTTTATATTTTTTCAGGTGTTTGACCTCGGCTAATGCTTTGTTTCTTATGTCAGCACCTTCATGTGATTCACATGTTGGTGGCCACCGCGTCCAACTACCGAGATCGGACGAGGTCGTCTCGGTCAAAGGTGGAGGCCGCCGAGCGACAGAAGCAGGAGGCCGAGGCCTAGTCGACGACTGCCAAGCAACGACAGCAAGAGGCCGAAGCTCAGATCGAGGTCGGGCTCGCCCGGATTCAGGAGGTGGAGCTCAAGCGCGACCAAGCTCGTTCGGCGCTTCAAACCATCGAAGGTCGCATTTCTGAGCTTGAGGCTGCACTGGCCGGCCAGAAGCACAAAGCCGAGCAGCTCGCTAGGTCGGTCGAGGAGTGGGTCCGAGAGGCCGTCCAGAATTACCGCCAATCCGAGGCGTATCTGGACGAGCTGGCGGAGGAGGCGACTGATGGCCTAATCCGGAGTTTCGAGAATTGCCGCGATCAAGCGCAGCGACTCTGCCCCGAGGTCGAGTTTAGCAGTTTTCGTCCGCTTCTGGCTGGAGCCGCCAAGTCTGCGATCACGGCTGAAGTGGGCGAGCTTGCTGAGTTGCACAAGCTCGTCGCCGACGTGGACAGAGATGCTCATGAGGCCTCTGGTGAGGCCGCTGCTGAGGTCGAAGCTAGGGCTGCTGTCGAGGTCGGGCCCGAGACTGCGCAGACCGCCTGAGCTTTACCCTTTGTTTTCTTTTCCTTTTCTTGCCATTCTTGTAAAGTGGGCCACTTAGGCCTTTCTGTAGTTGAACATTCTTGTATTCGCTCTGGCCTTAAGGTCGGCACCTTTTGTACTCGGCCTTTGGCTTTTTAATATCAATGAAGTACATTTTTTTCTCCAAGTATTTGAGCTTGTCTTGCCTTGCATCATGTGTTGGATTTTTGAACTCGGCCAATGTAATCCAAACTGTATGATGGGCGCTGGCTCATCTTTCTTGTAACCAAGTAGTTTTGGCCAAGTCATTATGCTCGACCTTCCAACTTAGATTTAGGATTAGATCCGTAGTCTTGCAAAGTCGATGAAGAGCTTACTGCTTCCGAGCTCGTCCGCTGGCACACTTTAGGCACCGAGATCGGACATCAGGTCTGCTTCGGGCCTCTGAGCTCGGGATCCAAATTTAACTTTCACTGTAGTTTGCCAAAATATCTCTTTGGTGGAATGTCGTCGTGAATTTTGATGCCTTTTGGCCCTGTAGATCTTTTTAGGCTTTAACTTGGGCGCTTGAGCTGAAGTCGTGGCACCCTCCAATTTCTCCTGAGGTTCGAGGGAGTCTCTCCGGCTCGCGGTCGACACTGCAGGGTGCCCCGAGCTTGGTCCTGGGGCGTCATTGTAGATACCTGCGGTCGAGGAAGCCCTTGGGCTCGCGATTGACACTGCATGGTGCCCCGAGCTCGGTCATGGGGCATCATTGTAGATACCTGCGGTCGAGGGAGCCCTTGGGCTCGCGGTCAACACTGCAGGGCGTCCCGAGCTCGGTCTCGGGGCGTCATTGTAGATACTTGCGGTCGAGAGAGCCCTTGGGCTCGCAGTTAGCCTTGCAGGGCGCCCCGGAGCTCGGACTCGGGATGTCATTGTATTCTTGATGGCTTCCGTGGATTTCCTCCGGGCTGGCGAGGGTAGCCATCAACACGTAGAATCCGAGGCACTCCGAGATCGAGGAGCCATCAACACGTAGAATCCGAGGCTATCCAGGAGCCTCCTCTCCTTCCTGGTTGAGCTCGGCTTGAGGCGGACCCCGCCTCCGATGGTTGTTCCCGTGCTCTAGGCATCATGCTTGGTCGCGGGCTCTCCAGATGATGGCTGCATGACAAGCCCTCCTAGTTTCGGGACTAAGCTCGGTGGGAGCTTCAGTAGAGGCGATGCTCCCTTTCGCCGACCATCGTGCGCTGCTTGGCAGGGGATTGGCATCGCGAGCGCCGTCCTATGGACTCGCGCCCACGAGGAGGGGGCGCAGGCAAGACTCCCACCTGTAGCAAGCCTTGAACGGCCGCGATGAGTGACTAGACTTGCTGGACGAGCAAACTGAACTTGTCACGCCCTGAGCCCGAAGCGCGGCAGACGCCGCACGCCCGCACGGTAGACCGCACAGGCGTGCAAGGCAGCAGATTATATCAAAGCAAATACAAATGCTTAAAGATGACATAATTATTTAAGTTGTTCAAAAGCAATCTTACAAAATTTCAAAATAACATTTGCCAACATAATTCAAATGTTCAAACTAATCTAAAATGCTAATAACTGAAGGAATAATAGCGCACTCTCCAATCCCGTGCGATCAAATCTCTGGATCTGAAAAATAGAGAAAATAAGATAATGAGCTATACTAGCCCAGTAAGTAACAAAATACCCCAAAGTGGGGTCAGAGCATATCAGATGATAAATCAAAACACAAAATAATGACTGAAAATTTAAATCACAAGTAAGCATATTTTTCTTTCGAAACTTATTATCATTTTTACAAAAACTCTAATACCAGAAGCCCAACACAAACAAGCTATGGCCAAATAACCTAGTGGCATGGGTTGTACAAGGTACCAAATCCACTATTTTTATCCACCGATGGCAGCCGGTGCTGCACAAAAGTGCCAAATCCACTATATTTATCCACCGATGGCAGCCGGTGTTGCACAAAAGTGCCAAATCCACTATATTTACCCACCGATGGCAGCCGGTGTCCAAATCCACTATTAAAATCACCGGTGGCGTGGTGTCGAAACCGGTTCCTCACAGATTACAAGTCGACAGGTCCAACGTATAATCCTCATTGGCGGGGCCAGAACAAAACAGAACAGATCATAGCCACGCTGAGAATGCATATATATAAAAACAGATTTCATAAATTGCCCAGTCATAGTTTACGGATTTCAGAGCATAATTTTTAAATGAAATTTAACATGCCAGACCTATTTTACTAAATACAAAACATATTTCAAAATTTAATCCACTAATAATTATTTTACCAAATAATTTAGAAAAATGCACTTTGAAGCATTAAGTTATTTACCTCTTCTTGCTTAATTCCTACTTCAAATAGGCGGATCAGGTTCACCTGTTTAAATTTAATTAATTTCTTTGTTAATTTTAGAGCTAAGTAAAACTAAAAATAATATTATTGAACATGGCCCAACAGGGCCCAGAGTTGGCACATAATGGGCATGAACCGATAGGGCCCACATCGGACACGGCCCAGTGGGTCCGCATAGACCTGGCCCAATGGGGCCCCCAAGGTTGGTCTCTAATTGGTTCATTTATGCAATAAAAATTCATTGCAGGGACCAATACTTAATCACAGGGCACTGTTCTATAATAAAACTTGAGTAAAGGGACCAAACAACTTGAGGATCTTTACATAATAAATCTTTCTTATAGGGATCCATCATAAATTACAGAAGATCCTTGTTATGAAATAATATACTGTCAAGGGCTTAACTGCAAAATTCCATTTATTGGCCAAATGGGTTCGGGTTTCAGGTGTCGGGTTCCGGGTTCCAGATTTCAGTTCGGGTTTCGGATTTTCGAATTTCGGGTTTCGGATTATTTTTTTTAACCGGGCCCAAGTTGGGCCCCAGTGAACCGGGCCTAAGTCAGGCCTACGGTGAATAGGGCCCATGCTTGGCCCTGTTCGGCCCGTAGGGGCCTTCTTCCTCCCCAAACCCCCACGGTCAGGGAAGGGAGAGGAGGAAGAAGGAAAATTGGGGGTAGGAAGGGGGCCGGCATGATGGCCGGCCTGGATGGCCTCCGGCCATCCCTCGATCGACGGCCTGCCGACCGCGATGGCGGCCGGTGGCCGCTGCGGTGGCCGGCATCAAAAGAACAACCGAGAATGATCTCGGTTTGGGGCCAAAACAAAGAAAATATGACATGATTGATCTTGTAATCAAAGGCTGGAGGGAGCTTACCGGCGGTGGCAGAGACAGCGGAAGGGAGATCTCGGCTCGGTCCGACAGCTAGCAGCGGCGGCACTCGGAACCGAGGGGATGGATCTCAGAACAGGGGAAGGCTTGCGAAGGGGATTCGGACGGTGATCGGGCGGCACCGGCCACTCGAGAGGCAAGAGCCGAGGAAGGAGAGGAAGGAGGGGGAGGAGATGGAGAGAGGGAGGAGGTTCGGAGGTGGCCTTAGGGAAAAGGAATGGGGATTTTTATCACCCCCTTGTAACGTCTCTCCGCCACGAAATTCACGGCAGTCGAGCGGAATCCGCAGCCGCAGACTGGCCGCGGATTGACTGGAGGGGGGGTGCCGCGGGATACCCGCGGCACCTTCGCATCAATCGGCCTCGGAGGAGCCGGAGAGGATCGCAATCGCGATCCTCTGTTCCGGTTCTTCCCAAAAGAAGAAACGAGGCTGAAGTCAGCTGGGGTTGCCGATTTTAGCCCGTATCTCACATTTTCTCCTCCTTAGAAAAATTTCGTCCTCGAAATTTAACATACCTTAGCTTGCAAAAAAGTCTGGATATTTTTCCTTCATCTCGTCCTCCAGGTCCTATGTAGCCTCACATTCTGAGTGAGTGCTCCACTGGGTCTTGACATAAGGAATTGTGCGCCTTCTTAATTCTTGTTCCTTTCTATCAACCACACGTACAAGCTACTCAGGACATGTCAAGTTTTCTCTAAGCTGCAAAGGAGCCATTTCTACCACATGGCTCGTATCTGGAACATACTTAACATAAAACAAAAAAAAAAAACACACTATGAACTCCAGACAGTGATGGTGGAAGTGTTAGTTTATATGGCAGTTAATGGTAGCAAGGTGTGACGCTAACCAGTCCATTCCGAGAATTATGTCAAAGTTATGCTTATCTGTAACTATCAAATTAGCAGGCAAGTCTCTACCTACTATCTGACCTGGACAAGTCTTGCTGACCTGATTACCAATCATCCCACTTCCGGTAGGGGTGCTAACATGCAAATCATACTCTAAGGGCACACAAGGTAGGTCATATTTTCGCACAGATATCGATGACACAAGGAATGTGTAGCACCATAATCAAACAATATATGAGCATAAACAGAAGCAATTGGTAGTGTACCTAATACCACAGTGTTGGATGCCTGAGCATCCTGCTGAGTTAGTGCGTAAATACGATCCTGTGTGCGCGGTCTCCCTCCTGTCTACTGCTTAAGAGAAGAAGGCTGAGCCGACTGAACCAGAGCAGGAGAAGCTTGTACTTGTTGGGTCCCTGTAGCTTGGGGCCTCTGAAATGATTATGATACTTGGCGATTGCGAGGGCACTCTGCTATCTTATGACTCTGTTGGACACATCTGAAACAGGCGCCAAATAACCTTCTACAGAGTTCTGTCTTATGGGCACCTCCACATGCTTCACATTTAGACTAGTCTTGTTGAATAGTCTCTCTATAAGATCCCCGCTTTTCTGATTGCCAAGATCTATTACAAGATTTCGTTGTCCTGCTAGAATTCTGTCCACTATGAGTATCATCTCTCTGCTCCTCTTCTTTTGTATTCAATCTTTTGTATCTTGTGTTTCCTTCCAGACAATTTTCATATTCTTCGCCCTGTCTACCAAGTCATCATAGTTTGTTGAGTGCACTGCGGCCAAACCCTGACGTCAGTGAGGCTTCAATCCTTCTTCAAATCTCCCCATCCGGGACTCTACTTTCATGATGAGGGTGGGAGCAAACCGAGATAGCCTGTCAAACTCTGCCTCATACTCATCCACAGTCATATTTCCTTGATTCAGATTGAGAAATTCCCTCTCTAGCTCCCTCAGGCGACTAGAGGGGAAATACTTGGAGTAGAAGGCTGTACAAAATCTCTGCCAGGTAACTGCCTCATGCTCATGTGCCAATGTGCGCTCCACTGACTTCCACCAATGATGAGCTCGGTCCTGAAGCATATAGATGGCAAATCTAACCTTCTCTTCATCAGTGCATTCCATTGCCCTGAAGGCTTTCTCCATTTCATCTATCCAAGCTTCGGCCTCTTGAGGACTAGTAGTGCTTTTAAAAGCCGAAGGAGCCATTTTCTTGAATTTCGCTACAGTCCTTTGCTCAAGAGGAGCAACATCCTGCTGGACTGGTTGCTGAGGTTGTTGCCTCTGTTGGCGTACTAACCCGACGACCTCCTCAATCAGTTCGAAGACCCGAGTTTGATTCTCGGCGAAAATTTCTGGAGTCATTGTTGGTTGACTAGCCCCTCTTTCCGGGTGACTTCTAGAGGCCTCATTCTGGGGCCTCGTGCTTCGAGATGCCGCGGCCGCTTGCTTAGTGGGGGCTCTACCCCGAGAGCCCCCAACCATCTGATTCCGACTACGGACACGGCGAGGCGGCATTCTGATTCGATAAAATAGAGAAATATCAAACAGAATAATACAAAATAATTAGCAAAAACAAAGTAACATTATTCCCTTGTCTAGCTCCTACCCATCTCTCAACCTTTCCAACGAATCCTAGGAATCCTAAAACTTAGGCTCAAATATGACTGTTTCAATTACGATCCCTAGTGATCTTAACCTGGGCTCTGATAGAACTGCTCTGGCAGAACCTGAGGAGTTTGATCCGTCGGTGCCGCAGGAGGTGGGCTTTGGAGCGAGTTGCCGGGAGTTGGTACCCGGTGCCTCGATGCATTAGAAGTTCTCCGACTCTTTAGCCTCATGATCACGACTTAGACCTCTTCTCTAGCGCCAAATGTTGTGGTTGAAATCTAGCCTGAGGGTGATCACGCCGGAAGAAACCGAGGAGATACGGGCCGGGATGGAGAAAAAGGGCCACCTCCTGTGCCCCGGGGTACCGCACAAAGCCTTGGCCGAAAATTCCGGAGAAAGCCCTCCGATGGCTAAGTTAGCCGGGCTTTTGGAGAAGTACCTGAGTGCCTTGGATGGCCTCTTGTAGCTTAAAATAGCTTATAATAGCTTATCGAAGGCCTTTCCCTACCTCCTTTTATAGGGTAAGGGTCTCGGCCGTTATCTGAAATTCTGAGTCGATTCATGATCAACTGGCCATTAATTGGAGGCAGCGTACAGTATGGAGATCCATCCTGCAGGTGAAGAATTCGGGAGATATCTTTTCGGATCTATTCTAAGGGTCCGCCACATCATTCTAAATGGAAGTGGTCGAGGAAGTCCTTAAATGCATCATGTGCGCACTCACTCCAAGACGTTACCTGGTGGTATGCGAGGGGCCAATCATCAATGCCCTGTCCTTCGAGGCGGCTATCATAATGACCGAACTTTAACACCGCGATCCAGGAGGATCTGCTGAGGGAGCCTCTGGGTCTGCCACGTGGCACGATCTAGCCTCTCGGCGGCCTGGGCATAGAATTTGCGGGATCTTCGACGGGATCAAGGTTGACAGGGCCGAGATCGGTTCGGCCTTTGGCAGGCAGAGGTCGGCTTAGCCTCCCCATTGAGGTCGGCTCGGCCTTTGGCGGGCTGAGGTCGGCCTGGCCTCTCCCTTGAGGTCGGCTCGACCTTTGGCGGGGTGATGGAAGCTCTCAAACGATGGATGGTGGGTGACGTGTTGGTGTGTTGGGTGGCTAGGATCCACCAAAGTGTTGGATGAATGCCCACAATAGGATGGCTGGCTGGGGCTTGATGGCATGATAGATGGATAGGATTAATGGACTACCTCGGAGCAGCACCAAAAATTAAAGGATGGCGGTGGGATTTAGAGATAGGACTAGCTCAAGCTAGCACCAATTTCCATGGGTCAATTTAGAGCTAATGCCGAGAATTTTTCATTCATTCAAAAGATGCTTTCAAATTACATGAGAGGCTTATTTATAGGACCCCTTAAGGATCTCAGCCATCTCCTCAAATGAAAAACAATTCAAACTCAAATTTCAAATTCAAAACAGCAACTCTAAAGCCTAAAGATCCTCCTTTTATAGGATACCTTTAAATTCAAATGGCTCATCCGCATGCCTTTGAATTTAAATTCAAATGGCTGATTGCTCTCCTTAAGATTTAGGAAACCACATGCCATGCTCCTCCCCATGTGCCATGCCTTCTTGCTGGTCCTTTGTGCCTTGTATGCCTCCTTTCAAAGTGGGCTCAAACCGAATTGCATTGGGTTCTTGCAAGCCGCCATCCAAGCAATACATTTGCTTGGCTTTCTTTGCTTCGGCTCTCCTTGCTTTCCTTGGCCGGATGAGTCCATTGGCCAACATCTCATCTGCTTGCTTCTCTATCTCCGCCTTCTAAAAGTAGGCATACCAATAAGGGCCAACATTCACCGGTCTGGCTTCCTCTTCAATGGAATTCAATGATCAAAGTTCCTTGAAGGCGGCAAAGACTTGGGCTCCTTCATAACTTCAGAATATTTCAGCAACATCTCCCTCAAGTCACCCGGCATTTTGGCCTCCAAGTCCACACCCTTAACTCCACTCTTATCTCCCTCACCCTCACTCAAGGCTCTTGGTTGAGAGGCAATAGTGATAGCAAAGCATTGCCCCCCATGCCTCAGAATTTTTTCTATCTCATTCAACCCAATGGCCCTACCTCCAACTCTCCCATTCATTCTCAAAGTGACCTATTTTCCTCCCCACATGAACTCTATACTCATTTTTTTATAGTCCGACACCACCTTCCCTAGCTCCTCTAACCATTGCACACCCAACACTACATCCAACCCTACAATTGGCAAAGAATATAGATCCACCACAATCTCAATCTCTTGCATCTTCACCCACACTACTTTAAACAAATCTCTACATTCCAACCTATCACCACTAGCTACCTTGACTTCGAATGGTTCAATTTCAGTCAATGGTAACTTCAAACATTCAGCTACTTTAGAGTTTATGAAATTCAAGGACGAACCATTATCGATAAGAATTGTTACCTCAAGCTTGCCAATGTGTGCTTGAGTCCTCATGGGTCTAGGACCCGCAACTCCGACCAAAGCATGGATGGAAATGTGTGGCTCCCCATGCTCGGTTTCATTGAGCTCCTCCTCCTTGCAAGCTCCACCATGACCCTCCTCTTCGGTTTCCTCCTCTTCAAAGATTGGTTCAATGAGGTAGAGATGCTTCACCTTGCATTTGTGTCCCGGTGTGAATTTCTCATCACAATTGAAGCATAGTCCCTTCTCCCTCCTTTGCTGCATTTCTTCCCAAGATAGCTTCTTGATCTCCTTGATAGGGGGCTTGCCTCCACCGAATAGAACCCCACTTGGACCTCCCGGAGTGAAGCCCTTGTTGAATCCCCTATTGGCCCCAAATGGTGCAACCATAGGAGTGGTCTTCTTCACCTCAAACTAGCTGCTCTTCCTCAAGTCCCGGAGTTAATCATCCTTCATCCTTGCAATCTCCAAAGCTTGCATTAGTGTCTTCGGCTTTCAGATCTTTACCTCAGCAGCTAACTCTCCCTTCAATCCGCCCACAAAGGACCCAATGAGGGCCTTTTCAGTCCAGCCATGAACCCTTGTAGATAGGTGTTCGAACTCCTTTTGGTAGTCCCTCAAGGAACTCGATTGCTTGATCTTCGAGAGAGCTTCATGGTAGTCCACATAATCAGTGGATCCGAACCTTCTCAAGAGCTCCTTGACGAATCTCTTCCATCTCAGCTCCTTCCTTTGGGCTTTGTAGGTCTTTCTCATCCATTACCACCATTGGTTAGCTTCGCCTTCTGGGAAGTAGGCGGCATAGGACACTTTTGCTTGACCTTCCATGGGATGATGCTCAAAGTATTGCTCAGCTCGGCTCACCCATGTGCTAGGATCATCCCCATTAAACTTGAAAAAATCCATCTTAGGCATAGCTGCCCCTCCCCTCGGTCTTCTCTCATATCCTCCTCTTCTCTTCCTTCAGTCCTCTTCATCTTCTTCACTCCCTTTGGATGATTCCTCCGCTTGGCTTGAAAATGCTTCACTAGATGAACTTGAACTTTCTAACCTTTCATGGCGCCTCTTCCCCCTAGATCCCTCGGATCCTCTAGGGCTTTGGTCCCCCTTGGCTCTTCTTCCTCCTTGTTTGTTCATGGACACCACGAGCTGATGGAGCACCTCTTTGACGCGGCCTAGTCTCTCATTAGCAGCAGCATTTTGAGCCTCTAAGGATGCTTCCAAGGCTTCAATCCGCTCCCTATGAGTTGGTTGTCTTTCAGCCATGATCTTCTTCTTCTTGGCGTCAATGGCTTCCTCTTCCTTGGGTTGGATGCACTATCAACGAAAGCACCAATGATGGAAGCCCTCAAACGATGGATGGTGGGTGATGTGTTGATGGTGTGTTGGGTAGCTTGGATTCACCAAAGTGTTGGATGAATGTCCACGGTAGGATGGCTGGTTGGGGCTTGATAGCGTGATGGATGGATAGGATTAATGGACCACCTCAGGGCAGCACCAAAAATCAAAGGATGGCGGTGAGATTTGGAGATAGGACTAGCTCAAGCTAGCACCTATTCCATGGGTCGGTTTAGAGCTAATGCCCAGAATTTTTCATTCATTCAAAAGATACTTTCAAATTACATGAGAGGCTTATTTATAGGAACCCCTAAGAATCTCAGCCATCTCCTCCAATGAAAGACAATTCAAACTTAAATTTCAAATTCAAAATAGCAACTCTAAAGCCTAAAGATCCTCCTTTCAAGGGATGCCTTTAAATTCAAATGGCTCATCTGCATGCCTTTGAATTTAAAGTCAAATGGCTGATTGCTCCCCCTAAGATTTAGGAAACCACATGCCATGCTCCTCCCCATGTGCCACGCCTCCTTGCTGGTCCTTTGTTCCTTGTATGCCTCCCTTCAAAGTGAGCTCAAACCCAATTGCATTGGGTTCTTGCAAGCCGCTATCCAAGCAATACATTTGCTTGGCTTTCTTTGCTTCGGCTATCCTTGCTTTCCTTGTTGCATTCCTCATGGCTTTCTTCATATCTTCATCATGGGATCGAGGTCTGCCTGGCTCTTGGTGGGGCCGAGGTCTGCCAGACCTTTGGCTGAGATCGGCCTGGCTTTGAGGTCTGCTCAGCCGGAATTGGGTGACTTCATGCCGGAGTAGGACGATCCATTTTGCCTCCCATTAGGTATCATGAATCTTGGTTCATTGTGCAATACTCAGCAAAATATGAAAAAATAAGACATGATCATGTTGAACTGCAAAATACTTGTAAGTGAAACTATAGGCCTTCTTCCATCCTCATTTCATCTATTAATTCAAATGTACAAATTGGTAACAATCATAGTTTGTCGTACGGTCATACTCCCTTCTTAAACATTATTATGGCAAGTCAACCTCTACACAATCTTTCTTTATTAATAATTACCACATCCATATTCCTAGGAACTTGCCCATTTCTCTTGAAGTCTTCTATTCAGGGAAAACAAAAGGCTACAGATATATCAACAACTTGATATCGCTCATTCGCTTCTTCAATTTTAGCCTTTAAACGTTGATTTATCATTATTATTATCATCCCATTCTCATTATGCCTTGCCCACATATATAAGCCAGCAGTTGTCATCAAGGTCTGCTCAACCATGCCAAATCAGCTGGTTGGAGATGTACTAAACTGGACTGGCTAATTATTAGCATGGTTTCGTCAATTGATTCAAAACAGAAGCCCTGCCACACCTAAGAAGGGAGAGCAAAAAGGAGACAGAGGAACATAGAGAGGGAGGGAGGGAGGGAAGGGGATAGACCATTTGCTGATTTTGAAACCGGCAAAAATAAATAGGAATCCCATGTTTCGAAATGAAATAGGGGATCCCTTATTCCGATGAGGACTTTTGAGCCTTCTCTCTCTCTCCCTCTATCTCTCCCTTCCTCCCTCTCTCTTTTCCTCTCTCCTCCCTCTCCCGCTCTCCCTATGTCGGTAGCTCCGGAACGGCACAGTACAGATCCGTACTGTGCCAAACCAGCCGCCAGCCGATACCCCCTCCAGTACCAGTTCGGCGAACCTTGGTCTTCATTATTCTTCTTCTATTTTTCTCCTAACAGAGAAAGAAAATTCTCAATTTATGCAAAAACTTCATCATCCACAGCTTTTCCATTATGTGCAAGGAACCTAATGTATATAACTGCAACTGGGCAAACTCAGTCCTCCTTTTATAAGAGAATGTACACAAGATATAATAATTGGGTTCTCCTTATGACAAAAATGTTAGTTCCACCAACTATCTCAAAGGAAATCTTTCAAATAATGCCCACTAGCATGATAAGAACATGTAGTAAAATTCGGTCATGTTGAACATCATCTCCCAAACAATGACAGGGGCAGCATCTACTGCAAAATTTCAATAATAACAAAAAGTACTAAACCTTATGGCTATTGGGTAACATCCACAATGTTACTCTTCATTCAGAGATATTTGTCGAGCACATATCTTCCTTTTGTCAATGGCATCAATCAGTTGTCATATATATACAAACATAAAAATGAAGAATGCATAAAAGAATGCATAAAACTGAGCTCAATGTATAGTATATGGCCATAACAAGGGGAGAAAAAAGGGAGCAAATATAGGTTTCATCAGTTACAAAATAAAGAAGCAAAAAATGAATAAAATATCCTATTCCACTCAAGTTTGTGTTAATTTTAACAAGATAATTGCAGCTTAGGAAGCAAAAGAGGAGAACTTGAAAAAGATTAAACCGAAAACTGAGCCTTGTGTTGAAAGAGGATACGCTTCAGATCATCTATATGAATATCAGGTGTATAGTCTACAAGAAGCATTCCTGTGTACACATCCACAAAGACACTGACATTAGAAGAATATGTTGAAATAATAAAATGGAGACTACATACGCCAGTATGTAACAATTATGCTTCAGTGACTTCATTAACCTGTACATTCAATTCTAAAAGAGGAGGGGGGGGGGACCATATGATGTTCCGTCAATGGGCACATTTATGCATATGGATTGAAATTTTGAAATCCAAACTAATCTACTCTCAATTAGGTAAGGGATTTTTGAAATTAGAATCAGAATTTGAAGATTTTGGCACACCTTAACAACTTACAATGCCAAAGTTTACTTCATGATTATGAGAAAAGAAAAATTAATTAGAGAAACCACTAGATAAAACACAATAAAATCTAGTAGTTAGCATGAAGATTAAAATGGAAAAACGGGAAAGTGGAACATATGCTTACAACCCCAGATAAATTAGTAGGACTCATGAGCATTAAAACATATCAGGAAATTGTCAAGGATGAGGAGTGATTTAATCTGTTCTGAAAGACTAGCTTTCATGCTGTCTGCATGCCATATCTCTTCTAACTTCTAAGCAATTAAAAGTCAATTTTTTTTAACAAGAAACTACACAGATGAAACATAAATTAGAGTCAGTTGCAGATATAACTTCATTAGGTGTAATCTTGATATGTAGTAATTATTTAAGCCCAAATTTACAACAACAAATCCTCACTGCAAAATTGGAGAACTTGTTGCTCGGATTTGACTCACCCTCTACTATATTTTTGACCTGGAAAAGTCAATTTGGTGACTCGGATGAGTGATGTATCTCATATATGCACACATACATATATACATAATTGTATATGTACATGCTCATATAAATTATTAAAAATTTTGAGTGATCCAAATATCAACAATTACTTTAAATTCCATATGCTTGAATCTTTTAAGAATAATGAAAAATATATAGATGCCATAGACTTAATAGAGGCAGCTATATACAAAACCGAATGGGAGAAAAACATTACCAAGTGGTCAGTCAACATTCCAAGTTATCACAATCAATCATGTCAAAGCCATTTCGTTTAAAAAATATGCAAACTCTAGATTAACACATAAAAGAGAAACACCAAAGTTTTCAAAATTTTCTTTCTTATTACTCATGATTAACTAGTCTTTTACACAGAAAAAGATCACAACCATCTCTAGTCATTGTTCGTGGAGTGATAGAGTTCTACTTCCATATCACTTTCATGATCCTCAACTCACACACACTCAGTGGCAACTCGGTCTAATTCAGCGACAACTTCGTCTAACCTGATGATGACTCGGTCTAACTCAGACTCAGTGTCAACTCGTCCTAACTTGATTGAGTTAAGGGCTGGAATAAAATAAAAAACTAAAAACATGACTTGGCCGATCTTTTTTGACTTGCCAATTCAAGCAAGTCATGAAAGACTCAGCAAGACTCCACCAGGACTTGCTCACTTTCTGAGTCATCTTGACTTTTGATGGTAGCCTTAGATTTTGACTTGGCTTAGCCAAGTCACAAGTTGACTCACAGAGATTTCCAACCTTGCCTCACTGCACTCATAGTCTAAAATTATCGAACTTGTCCTGATCTTCAAACTCAAGTCTATTAATCATCCCCTTAACCAAAGCTCTATCTGGGTAATTGGAAAGGAACAGTTTGTGTGCTGCCCAAGCAGATTACCAAAGAATCACAGGCCCACTAAGACCCCAACGAGTTACTAACATGGGGCCAACCTAGAAGACACATATTATATTAGAAAATGTTTCAACCTCATGATAACCCAAATAGAAAAAATGCATGCCTGGGTAAATTCAGGTATACTTGTGTGGAATTTTTCTAATTTTAACTTTGCTTTAACTCTTGGAAATGTAACCTGCTCATCATCAAAAGAAGTAAATTAGAACGAATTTTCAACTAAATCAGCAGAAAGCTATATTTTCTGTGAAAAGGTTTCTCAATTATTAACACAAATCAGGGAAGAAATATAGAGTAGTATTTTTATAAATAAAGCCACACTAAATAGTAAAAGTTCTGCATGTCAACCATCATTGATGATGTTACCCAAGTCCGCACTGCTGGAATATGATCATCTTTTAATTGACTAGAAGAATCGCAGGATACTAAGCAAGAAATCATCATCATCATCCACAACAATGTTTTCTCTAGTAAAAAGTCCCCAAAATGGCTGGCTGTTTTGATGTGCTAATTAATTATTTAGCTTATACAGGATACTGGAGTTTGTCATATGATGTTTTCTCTCTAAGCAGCCAATATTCTCATGAGCATAAGAAGCATGCAATACATCATTTATAAACATGCCGCATGGTTCCAGATATTTTAAACAGAATAAAGCTCACTGGTAGAACATATCTGCCCCGCCCCCTACCTAGCAAGTAAAGGCCATCAAGAAATCCAAGTCATACTACCGTCCAATATGGTGCATAGTCAAAAACATATCCATCCATATCAGTTCTACCATCAACATTTTCTGGTATAAATTTCATCTGTGATTCTATATGTCTAAGGATATATATCCCCAATGAAACAACATTTACACACTACTATTAAATTGTGGATAAGAGGGAAGCATATTCTCCAAAGCAAATTGACCTAGAAAAACTTCTGCAGTTTTGAAATGCTATATGGTTCCCAAGACAGATTTAATTGAACAATGTTATTTGGTTCCCAAGACCCACGATGTCCAATACATCAACAATATGCAAAATGCTAATCCAAATTTTTGGCCAAAATGATCAAAGAACAAAAAACCAATTGAGCAACTGTCAAATGGGACAGAAGTACACACAATATGTATAATCTACAAAAGTAAAATAAGAATGTTAGATGAAAACATGATCTGAAAGAATTATTAAAAACAGAGATATTTTATCTATTCAAATTGCCCCAGACAAGCTTGCCGGTTGTATATCCTCAATTTTGAATGTGAATAAGCTGGGCACTGGATCTACAATGGAATGACCACACTGGACAGCAATTGTGTAACCCTATAAACATATTACAGTCAGTTAGATGGGAAGATGTGAGGTCAAACCCGATAAGAGAGTGTTTAGAAAAAAGCAAAAACAATTATTCACCTGCCTGCTGCACCCATTATCAACTAATATGTAATCAACCTTAATATATTCAACAAAATCAGCTGTATGTTTCTCAACCTTCAAAAGGAACTTCCCATTATCAACAATAGATGCGCCTGAAACCACTTTTCCTGTCTGCAGTGAAACTTAAAAACAAAATTTTTGTTCAGTAAATCTGGCCAAGATAAAACTTGTACATACAAAGTTCAAGACATAGCAGTGAAGTACAGATAGCTTAAAGCATTAATATGTGAACACAACACAGATTTAATTCCTGATACAAATGATATTGAAGGAGAAAGCTTCAGTAAAAATGTTGACAGCATTTGTATAATAAGACATGCAATGGCTTCATAAATCTTCAGTGCCTTACTGTTGAGTCAACAAAATGCCCATTTGTCACATTGCATCGACCTCCACCAGAAATTTTAACCTAACAATAGCAGTAGAAAAAAAAAGGAATTAAATAATGGTAATAAAAAATGGTTTAAAGCATTCCATTCAAAGAAATTTTTAGCCAAGCAAAAAAAAAATCAAAAAGGCTGTATACCAGTTCTGGATCAATTTGGATGAAATTTTTAAACATAATGAAATAGGTTGGGTACATCAAAAAGGGTGAGCACCTCGTGTTATTTCTTTAACATGAAACCTCCTATAAGTATATTTTTCCCAGCTTCAAACACGAGCTAAGGTGCCAATAAAAAGCAACCTTAATCTAATAAGTATGCCCAAACTTTTTCTTTAATTATGTTGGAACTATTGCACGGCAATATTTTAGCTCATAAACAAGTTGATTAGCTGATGATGTTAGATATATTAAGTAGTAGGACGAGAACTTACAAATAAGTCAATGGAAAGAATTTTGCATCCTGACTGCAGATTAAAATGATGTGCCATATCTCGAAACATTTACCACATAGTTATAAATGTCCGAAACTTTGATTTTTCCTAAAAAAAACATGTTAATTTTATGGAAAGAAGAGAACCATGCATTGAATGAGATGGAAAGAATGCCCTAACTAATATATTTAAGCATCGACTAATAAATTTACCACTACAATTTAAGTGAGCACTTTATTCCAAAAGAAATCAAAGATGGGATTCGACTTGCCTGACTTATCCAAAGCCGGTTAGGCATCTAGTGGCGAGGGATTGATCATATCAAGAGTCTTGTGCAAGGTCTGCCGAACCGGTCCGCACCGGCCAGTACGGACCGGTCCGACCTAGGATCGATACTGGATCGGCGTGGAATCCGGTACCGGTAGCTTATTGTTGGAGAACCGGTACGGGACCAGTACGGAACAGACGTGGATCAGCGTTGGATAGCGTGGAATTCGGAACCGGTCTGGGACCGGTACCGTACCAGTCCAGCCGCCACCGGTACGCCGACCGGTACCAGTACAGTGGACCTTGGTCTTGTGTATCAAATGCTACTAGCTAAACTCAAATCACCAAACCTAAATTCCAATACTCTTCTTCCTTTTTCTTGTTTTGAGAAAACGAATTTAAATACTCATTACTTGCATTTGCTAATGCATCACATAAGTTAATTATAAGAAATAGATGGAAGAAGCAGCTGAAATCTGAAGTAAAATTAAGCTATCAGTTAGCTCATTATTGAATTTAAAAAAAGGAAACAAATTCCTCAGACATGTGAAGCTCAAATATAGTCTGTGTGCACACATATTGGGCTCCTGACTTGATGGTTGCCATCAGACCATATGATGGAAGCTGAGGCAACCGAACGAAACGAGAGTGGCCCCCCGGAAACCGTCACAACAAATTTTTGCTTCTCATACAATTTAGTAAAGGATAGCACTTTGGGATTCACTGTAATATTAAGTTTGGAGCTGGAGTTGATCCTTGCTGTGTATGTGGAGTTTGAATGGCCAACATTTGTAACCATCCTTGGAAACTGCATTCAAAACCTTTTATCTGTTTGAACGTAGGCAGCCAATGAAGGGTAGTTCAGATCCCTTGCAGATCCATTTGCATCCTTGGGACAAGTGATCTTATCTCCAGCTATGAGCCTAATCATCGACGTATTGTAGCCTTGATGGCACAGCATTTCTACGTAATCTGTTGCAGTGGCATCATACACAAGACCTGGACTCCGTGCCTTTCTTGGGTTGACCTGGCCAGCTCCATAAGCTAGTTCAGCATCCGAATGGTAGGAAGGATTCATTGGTGAAGCTACATGACAAATCAAAACAAAAAGTATTGCATATAGTTAATTTATATGAAAGTATCGAACATAGATTATTATGATTGCTAAGTAATCGTGTTTTATTTTTTATAGTTAAGGTAAAAGATCGATCCCTAGAAACAAGATCATGAAGCTCTAAGGTGTAGCTGATTGGCCTGAAGTAATCATGATTTTAAAACCTCAAGGTTAGGACAGTTTTGTATCTTAAATTATTTGAAAAATCTTATCCATCATTTTTCAATTTTGATTGAATTTGGGGTTAAGGAAAAATTTTAGATAAAAGACTTCTTGAAGGTAGAACGATTACCAGTTGTGATCAGAGCAGACATGATGGCTGCTGGAGACCATTTTGGGTGAAATGATCTAACATATGCAGCAATGCCCGTCACATGAGGACAAGCCATGGATGTTCTGGATATAATGTTGTACTTGACCGAATGTGTATCCAACTTAGAAAATGACACCTTGGCCTTAGGGGACCATGCTGCCAAGATATCAACTCCAGGAGCACTTATATCAGGCTGCAAAATTTCCCAACCCTATTATGATCGTACATTCTAACAATTAGCTCCTAACATAAATGTGGTATGTCATAAATCATCTGCATTCTATGTATCTTCTTAAATGTACCTTCAGAATGTCCAATGTGATGTTATTTGGCCCTTTAGAAGAGAAAGAAGCAACACTAGGGGCTTTAGGATCCAATACCTCGTCGCTTCTGCGAATGTTAGCCACAGGATTCCTGATTCAAGCCCCATTGTAAGGGATTCAGATGCAACGACACATGAATGTCCCAAATATTTCGATCGCTTTGCATTTAGAATGCCGGAAATTAAAATTGACTCTTATTTTAACCCTAGGTTACAATCACTGCGAGCAAAAAAAAACAAAGAGAGAAACGATTGAATGAAAACCGAACCGAATAAATGAAAACGATTTATCTACGCTGGCGGCATTACCTTCCGAACTTATCGTCGTCACCAAAATAAATGAGTGGGTAAAACCTTTTCTCAGTGGGGAAAGTATTGACAGAACTTCCCTATCAAACAGGAGGAAACCATGTCAAGATTAAGGAATTGAACATAATCTAGAGGTAAGAACAGATTTTATTCAAGGATGGAGGGAAAAAAAAAGCCTAAGCTAAATAACCATCAGCACGTACCACGATAGTCTCATTGTTTCCTAGAAAATTTTAGGCAGGCTCCTTCCATCTATTCGGCGGTGGCCCAAATCCCTCATCGCTGAAAGATTCGGATTCAGGCCAGATTCCGGTGTCAATCACCCCGACAATAACATCCCCCTCACCCTCTGCAATGCTAGTTCTCTCTTTGGACTTTCGGTGAATCCTAAGAAGTCCCATGATCTTGTGGTGTGAAGCGTTAGGATTCTACTAGGGAACACTGACACTATTCCTCCAATCCTTGCAAGTTTGTCAAAAGAACATGAATATAAAATTCAGAGTTATCTACTCGTGGTTATGATTATGCATCGATGATGAGAAGTACAGCCTGTGACAGCCCATACCACTAGCTGTTTTTGCTCCCGTCCAACATCGGTTATTTACGTAATAATTTTTGAATATTTATACAAAATCAAAATAGATCCGGCCCATAATCTATATAGATCAGAGGACACTACAGCAAAAATTTATTGGGACTGACGACGGACCGATCATGATATTCGTGATTAAATTTGAATAAATTTAAACTCTTAGCCCGAGGTCGACGTCAAAACTGAAATGAAAGAAGTACGTGAGAATCCATGCAAGCATGTATTTAATCCCACATCGATTATTTACTGTATAGAATCAAAAAATTCAAGGATCCGAACTGCTACAAGCAGCAAATCCATTAAAGCTCCTTTTATAGCTGTAGATCAAGCACTCGTGGGCTGAACTGCACCACTTCAATCTTATTTCGTAAACTTCGATCAGTTTGAGCATTATTTTTATTCCAACGTTAGCATGAAGAGACGAGCAAACGAGAGAGAGTAGTACAATAAGCACATATAAATACATGTATAATTTGTAAAGAAAAAAACGTCAACTAAAAATTTGAAACAGAAATAACACTTGCCCCGCATTGATGATAATTGCCAGATATTGTTTTATAACTCATATTTATCATATAACCTTAGCGATCTTTCTTAGGAAAAAAAAAAAAAAAAAAAAAAAAAAGGAAACAACACTTTACCCTTATATATAATAAATTGCCAGCTATTAGTTTGTATCTTATTTTTATCATAAAATCCACAACATTATTTTAGTAGCATTTTTGAAAAATGCCATGAATTAATATCTTGTCCAGTATAAATATACATTGATATGGAGTTCAATTTGAATCCCAAATAAGGACGCATGAGATCAATTTGGCCGTATGTCTTGATCAGTTATTCAACCAAATTTGTATATTAAAAATAAATTAAAATTATCTATTATCTAAATAATATTAAGTATTATTGATGCCCTTTTATTGCAGCATAAATAAAATCATCATTTTTAAACACTTGTAAAAATATATATATATACTTGCTGGTATTTTCAATATTTTAAGAAAAGTAGTTTGAAAATATTGTAAAAATAAAATCCAGCTATTTTTTGGTACAAGTCGAAGCTTGGCTGAAACTAAAAGTCTATACAATAGCTACAAGACATAGCTAGTACCCAAATAGAGCTGAACATCAACATGACACTTGGTGATTTGATGAAAAATAAAGTTATTCGTTTTTCATTTTTTGTCAAAAAGGAAAGAATTGAATTTTATAAAAATAAATAATTATAAAATATGAAATACCATTGTGTTATTCGAATAAATATGTTTCCATAATATGAATAAAATTTTAAAAATTATAATAAAATCTAACTTTAGCAAAGTAGATTATTGTCATTGTGGCTGGGTGGTTCTTAGCCAATTAATCCTGCACTTCATAACATTTGACCAATGCTACTTTAGAGAAGGCAATTGGGTCCGATCGGACCAAATACAGGTCAGATGGAAAACTAGATAAATCAAAATCTCCCACTACCTCCTTCCCATCCAACACCTCCTGCGCTCTAAATCCAACCGCTATTCTCATCCCTCTTATCCATTTAACTTGGTTCCAAGCCCCACCTGCTCTCTGAATTTTGAGAAATGTCTATGTTTGATGGATTTTTTATAGGAACTCCAATTGTCATTGCAACAATATTTTGAAACAACAACCTGCAATAGATGCAAGGCTAATGCCCAAGGACAAGGAATTCTTTTGTGCGCGCGCGCGAGAGAGAGAGAGAGAGAGAGGAAGAAGAAGGATTACTTGTGGGGTGCTTTTTATGGCAAGAGATGAATTGAGACTTTGTATGCACCCGGAGAGCACCTCGTGGCTGTAGCTACCGAAATTAGAAGTTTCCAAAGAAGCTTCGACATTTTTACCAAAAAAAAGGACACACCGAGATGGATGATGCTCACAGACCTGAACTTGTCTTTGTATTCGTGAGGTAGTCAACACGTATATTTATAGTTGAGAATGTACAAGAGATTACAACTAGAATGATACAAAGATAGTAAAAAATAATAAATGGATTCTTAGGATCAACCTTAAATTTATACTATTTGAAATTCAAAATTCAGAACCCAAAATTCAAAATACAGAATTCAAAATTTAAAATTCAAAATTCAAAATTTTTAAAATCTTGGATCCTTAATATGTGGCTTAATATAGGGCTGAGATGAAGATACTGCTAATACTCCCCTGCAAGCTAAGATATATAGGTACCACTCAGAGCATGGAACACAACTATCGAAAGCATTGGGAGGTAAGTCCTTTAGTGAATATATCAACGAGTTGGTCATTGGAGGAGATAAATTGGACATGAAGCTGACGACGAGCGACTCGCTCGCGAACAAAATGAAAATCAATTCAATATGCTTGACCCGAGCATAAAACACGAGATTGGTAGTAAGATATATGGCAGATAAATTATCACACCAAAGTATAAGGACTTGAAAAATTGAGATACCCAATTCATATAGTAAAGATTGAATCCAAATTAATTCAACAGTAGCGAGCCCTTTGTATTCAGATTCAGTACTTGAACATGCTATAGTGCATTGCTTTTTAGCACTTCAGGATATGAAATTATTATGAAAAAAATATTGAAGCCACCTATAGAATGCCCGTCACCAGGATCACCTACCCAATTGGTGTTGGAATAGACATAAAGAGAAGAGGATGGGCCTTTGGTTAAATAAATATCATAGTCGATAATATGCATGCTTCAAGTAGCAAGGAATACGCTTGACTGCAAGCCAGTGCATGGAACTAGGCCTATTCATAAACTGACATACTTGGTTAGCTGCAAAAGCAACGTCAGGACGTGTAACTAATAAAGTACTGAAGTGCACCCACCCCACTCCAACATTGAGTTGAATCAGAAAGTGGCAAACCATCAAAATGAGAAAGTTGGGACTCGGTAGATATAGGTGTCGAGATAGCTTAAAACCATCCATGTTAGTTTTGAGAAGATGAAAAATATACTTTGATTGGGTTAGATGAAGTCGAGAAGTAATAATCTTAGCCTCAATGCCCAAAAAGTAGTGAAGAGGTGATGAAGGACCACTGCAGGGAGAAGAGAGAAGGAAGAGGAAGAAGAAAAGAGGAGGAGAGGAAGAAGAAAAGAGGAGGAGAGAGGAGAAGAAGAGAAGAGGAGGAAGAGGAGAAAACGAGGCTAGATTTTATTCAATTTTTCAATGCCCTAATTCATGAGAGGGTGGCCTTTATATAGGTCTTACATTAAGTCAATCAATTGATGACATATCAAACTTGGATCCTTAATCAATTAACTAAGTCAACTAATTGATTACATACCAAAATCGATCTAATTACTCGATCCAATTATACGATTTAATAGCTAATCCAATTGACTTGACTAAAACAAAAGCAAATGACCAAATCGACTCAAATGCAGAAAATAAAAATAAAATAGACTTAAATGGATCCAATCTGGGTCTGACTCAAATCGGTGGCTCAAGATCATCTTCCAGCCACAATAAAGTCAATCTCTGATGCGAGCGAGTGGCTCTAATGGCGCAATCATCTGGACGAACGGCTCTGATGTCCCCATCAATTCCTTCTAGGTAAAAAAACTCGACTCCGTCGAGTGCAGGTCTGGCCCGCTATCATACTGCTCCAGAAGGTTAGGGTCAAGGTGCTGCAACTCTGCTCTAGAAATCCACACATCATACTCTAGTCGGTGAAGCTCTGGTGGCGATGGCAGCAGCGAGGCAGTCGCAGAGAAGATGAACAGGTATGCCTTTTTTTCGGCGGCACGTGCGGTCATGTGCAGAGCCTTTTTTTTTAGCAGCACGTGCGGTCACGTGCGATTTTTTTCAGCAGACACGTGCAGTCACGTGCATTTTTTTTTTTTAGAACGGGTTCGGGCTAGCGGGGAGCAGGTCAGCGGGTAGTCCCTTACCCGTTAGGGCTGATCTCCTTCAACCTCCCGACGGTAGCGGGAGGTCGCGCCGATCTTTACGGCACTGGTTGTGGATCGAGCTCGATGGCCTGCGACGACGGGCGGCGGCCGGTCATGAGCTCCGGCCGGCGACGGCGAGCGGCGGCGAGGGCGGCCACGGGTGAAGAGGGTTGGTGACAGCGAAGGTGAGGTCGGACGAGGATGGGGCGGCATCTTGGCCCTTCACGGAGTGGCAGTGGGCTGTGTGGACATCCGACCCGGGTGCTGCTAGCGGTGCCTGGTGGCGGCGGTGGGCACGAGTGCAATGACGGGTGGGAAGGATCCGGCGACAGGGGTTTTCCCTTTTTATTCTGGTGAAAACTGAGAGGGAGAGAGGGACCCCTCTTTCTTGTGAACACCGAGGGAGAGAGAGGAGAGAGGGGAGATCAGGCTTCCCTTCCTCTTTGCAACGCGCGTTGTACGTTGTGCTTCAGCGCGTTTCGGCGTTCGCGGTGCAATGAATTCAGTGAGGAACTCATGTGGCAGACATGGGTATCGGGGGTGGTTCGTCAATAAACCGGATCCCGGAGCTTTGGCAGCACGGGCAAAGCCGGCCTACCCTGATACCAAACTGATGGAGGACCACTACAGGGAGAAGAGAGAAGGAAGAAGAAGAAGAAAAGAGGAGAGGGGAAAAGAAGAGAAGAGGAGGAAGAGGAGAAAAGGAGGTTAGATTTTATTTAATTCTTTAATGTCCTAATTCATGAGAAGGGTGGCCTTTATATAAACCTTACATCAAGTCAATCAATTGACTAAGTCAATCGATTGATTACATACCAAAATCGATCCAATCACTCGACCCAATTACACGACTTAATAGCTAACCCAATTGACTTGACTAAAACAAAAGCAAATGACCAAATCGACTCAAATGCAGAAAATAAAAATAAAACAGACTCAAAAGGATCCAATCTGGGCCTGACTCAAATCGGTGGCTCAAGAACATCTTCCAGCCACAATGAAGTCAATCTCTGGTGCGAACACGAGCGAGTGGCTCTGATGGCGCAATCGTCTAAACGAACAACTCTAGTTTTTCCATCAAAAGGGCCACAAATTTAGTTTGTAAAGAAGCAATAAAGTCATTCAATGGAGCGGTAAGAGTGTCAATAAGAATAATATCAAGTAAGTTTGGTGCAACTGCCTAGAATGGTTTAAAGGAAATGATGGTCGTCATAACGTTATATCTATCATCAAAGATATTTTAGAGGAGGTTAGCCGCCGCATTGTTACATTATAAAAGCTGTTCTATAATAGTTATAAACTAATAAAAGCTGTTATTTCCATGTTTACACTATTAATACAGTTAAATTAGTATTTATTAAACCAAATATTTATACCAGGTAAAAAATATTTTTTCAAATTAGTATAATTCGGGCAAATAGATCAAAATATAACAGCTGACATAGCAATCAGTGTTCTTATTCTATTCCAAATTCCTTCCAGTAACCCTTTGGAAGTACGAGTATCAACATAATGATCAATAAAGGTTTTAGAAAAATGATTATTGTAGTTAACATACTAAGATCTTGGCAATGAATTTGTTGGTTCTTAATGCAAATTAAAAGATACTTGATGAAAGGGTTGACGTCGTCGTTTACCAATTATACATAATTGGTATAAATTTAAATTTATTAAAGAAAAACGTTATGATAATTTTGTACAATTATGGAAGCATATGAATATCCAAACGAACCACCGTATGTGGTCTTTTCTAACATGAACTGCACAAAACAGAGCCTTGACTATTAAGATTTTTTTAAAGGCAACTCATGCAATTATGATATGGTCATGTTGAATACTTCACCTGCATTCTTTGATAACATATCGTATAATCCATTATAAGAAACAAATGGAAGAAACTGAGACATAAAGATAAAGCTACTCTTCCATCCACATCTGAAAACAAAAGGAAAAACCTTCGCAGCAGGTTCCTTGGGAATGAGAACATCAAGGGAGTTGTCCGTATGCAACTATTGGACTCCTTACATGATGCTTGCCATCAGACCATATGATTGAAGCTGAGGCAGTCGAATTAAGCGAGAGTGGGGGCCCAGAAACCGTCACAACAAATTTCTGCTTCTGATACAATTTCCTGAAGGATAGCACCCTGGGATTCACTGTAACATTAAGTTTGGATCCTGAGTTGATCCTTGCTGTATATGTGGACCTTGGATAGCCAACATTGGTAACGATTCTTGGAAACTCTGCGTGAAAACCTGTTTTCGTTTTAACATAGACAGCAATTGAAGGGTAATTAAGATCTCTTGGAGATCCTTTTGAATCCTTGGGACAACTATTGTTGTCTCCAGTAATCGCTCTAATTGTTGTGTCATTGTAGCCTTGATTGCATAGCATCTGTACGTAGTCCCTTGCACTGGCATCATACACTAAACCTGGACTCCGTGCCTTTATTGGGTTTACCTGGCCAGCTCCATGAGCTAGTTCAGCATCCGGATGGTAAGAAGGATTCATTGGTGAAGCTACATCACAAACCAGAAAAAATTAGGATGGTTTTGGGTACATGCTTATGGATATAGTTAGATTATTAGGAAAATGATATCATTATTTTTTTTTTAATTTTGGTAAAATGAAGGTGATTAAAGGCAAAACTTTACGGGAAAAAATATTAGAAGGTACGACAATTACCAGTTGTAATCAGGGCAGACATGATGGCTGCTGGAGACCATTTTGGATGAAATGATTTAACATATGCGGCAACGGCTGTTACGTGAGGGCATGACATGGATGTTCCCGATATAATGTTGTATTTGACCGAACGTGTATCGTTCTCATACGATGAGATCGACGCATTCGGTGACCATGCTGCCAAGATATCAACTCCAGGAGCGCTTAAATCAGGCTGCAAAATTTCCAAGACTACTGCGATTAGATATCCTAACGGTTGGTTTCCATAGCAAACAGAAATATACTATCTTCTGAAATATACCTTCAAAATGTCCGGTGTGATCAAACTTGGCCCTCTAGAAGAGAAAGAAGCAACAACGGGGGCTTTAGGATCAAAGACTGCTTCACTTTTACGTATGTTAGCTACAGGATTCCTGATCCAAGCCCATTGTAAAGGATTCAGTGTGGAGCTCTTCGTGGTGCTTACAGCTGTGGGACTTTGCAATTGAATGTTAATTAGGAAATAAAATCGTTTACCTGGTTTTGTTGATGTAATTCACAAGCATCTTGGCGTCTTTGGTGAGGACACCAATTGCTGGAAGTGGGAACGTATATGATGACTCTGAGTCGAACAACATCACCATCCCCTTAGCACCAGCAAGCAAAGGTGCTCCTCCATCATCGTAATATCCACACAGAAGAATCTTCCCGCGCGCCGCACTGTTCTTTAAAATTTCTGCGCTACAACCACTGGGAGAGAAAGGAAAAGATGGAATCAAAACCACAGGAGGATAAGATAGGGTGGCGTCAGAAGACACAAAGGATGGAAATGAGATACATACTATTCGAATGTATTCTTCTCCATGGCAAAAACGAATGGGTAAAACCTTTTCTCGGTGGGGAAGGTATTGATGGAAAATCCCTATCGAACAAGAGGAAATGATCAGGAGGGGATTCAGCACTTGAATATAAGCATAGGTCGTAGCATTCTAATTAAATGTTGATCACCTACCGAAACAGTGCGATTGTTTCCTAAAACCAACTTGTCTACAATATGCCGGTCGGTGGTGCTAGCTGCGGCCACCAGCATCCAGGGGGCGACGTTGGATACGGTAACCTGAGATGGACCGTCATTACCAGCCGACGCTGACGTAAGAATCCCTTTCTTCATTGCATGGAAGGACCCAATGGCTATGGCGTCTTCGAAATAATGAACTGGATAACCTGCCCCGAGCGAGACGGAGATCATGTCGACGCCGTCGGCTATCGCGTCATCGAACGCAGCCAAGATGTCATGATCTTGGCATGCGTCCGCCCAGCAAATCTTGTACACTGCAATTCGAGCGGAGGGCACCCCGCCTCTGGCGGTCCCCGGCGCTAGACCGTACAGGCTCGCGTTGCCCTTGAGATCGCCGGCCACCGTGGAGGCGGTGTGGGTGCCGTGGCCTTCGAAGTCGCGTGGCGAGAGTTCCAGATGGGCTGCGACAGAATCTCCGGAACCGTAGTAACGGGCTCCAATAATTTTACTGCAATATAATGGTGGGAATAGTTTTAGTACCGATTCTGGAAACAGAATGCAGCATCAGGATGAGAGGAATTAATAAGGGAATGCGAGCATACTTGTTGCATCGGAGATTTACGCAAGCTCCTTTCCATCTCTTTGGTGGTGGCCCAAGCCCCTCGTCTCTAAAAGATTCGGATTCAGGCCAGATTCCTGTGTCCAGCATCCCGACAATAATATCCCTCTCCAATGCTAGATTTCTCTTTTCAGTTTTGGTGAATCCTAAGAAGTCCCATGATCTTGTGGTGTGAGGCTTGAGGGTTCTACTGGGAAACACCGATACTACGCCGTCCATGCCTGGGAGTTTGCCAAAAACCATAAATCATAAGATTCGGAGTCATCTAAGAAGTGTTATAAAAAATATAGATTGTCAGCAGAAAGCACGCCTAGTACTGCTAATCCTGATTTTATTTTGGAAAAATGTACCAGCTAGGATTTTTTGCTCTTCATGTTTGAGTTTCGCAGCAAACCCATTAAAGCTCCTTTTATAGCTATAGACTAACCTCTCCTGGGCTGAGCTGCAATGACCCAACATGTATATATAAATATATCATAGACCTTTGATCATTTCAAGCATTTTATAATCCATGATACCATTCTACTGTAAACATGCACAAGTGCACCTAACGGCAAGTATATGAACATGTACAAATGCATGTAGATATTGGAAAAAGGAAAAAAATCAACTTAAAATAAATAAAGTTTCTGAAAAAACTGCAGCTGGTCTAAGCAAAAAAAAAATACAGCCGGACATTATTTTTTAATATTTTCATTAATAGGCTATAAAAATATTTTTATATAAACAGGTTTTATTAGAAAAATTTAAAGGTAATATCAGTAGTCGAAATGACAGATCCATGCGGTCAAGTAGCTCCTTTTAATGTAAAGATTAAATACTTGTTTTCTGAGAAAATTAAGTATAGATATGTTGAGAGAGAACCTGTCCTCAATCACTCGATCAAGCATGTTGAGATGGAGAGACTCAGTCGAGTAATCCTCGGAGTGCCGGTCTCCCATGTAAACAATATAAACCTGCATGACATGCATCATCTCCTACCCATCAAACTTTTCTCCATATTCGATTATGAGCGTACAGAAAAACTAGATAGCCAAAGAGATCCATTCAATCTCAATTGATTTCTCACCTGTCTCTCTTGATCGACAGCATCAGTGAAAGAAGCAAGAAGAGAGATGGAGCTGAGGGCAATGAGAAACCATAGAAGAGATCTCGTGGGAACCATGTTTTATGGGTCGCTTACCCTCCAGAATGAGGCGAGCTCCTATGTGTTATGATGATATTATATAATCCCTTGAGCATGGGTGGCTTAATGTGCTCACCTTATTCTCAAAAAAGTAATCCCTTGAGCAACGAAAAATATGTTACCGACGGGATTTTCTTTATCATCATATTTTTTTCCTATATTGTCTAGTTGCCAAAACAGCGGGAATCGTGAGCTGTCTTCGTCTAGATTTCCTTAAAAAATCACCGCACGATGATGGTATTTTTCTGATGGCTAGCCCATGGCATTTTCCTGACAGCCAGCCCTGTGAGTTTTCTAAAATTCTACGGCTGGGAAACACAGTATTTAGTCAAAATAAATAGCCCTGAACGGCTTTTTTTTTTTTTTAATGTTACTCCTCAACAGTTTCTTAGAATGATGGATTTGCTGTTCTGTAATTTCTATATGAAGGAGACCCTGCTCAAAATAATAATAATAATAATAATAATAATAATAATAATAATAATAATAATTGTACAAGCTAGACAAAAATTACCAGGGTGGGCCTAGATGCTTGACAGATGGATCACGGTGCACTGAGTTGATTCGCAAGTAATATTATTTTTTTCGGGGGGGAAAGAAAGAGCTAAGAAGGATAGCTATGATTTTATGTGATATGCACTAGAAACATCAAAAGATAGCAAAACTCTAGAGGCCCAACTCAAAAAGTCTTCCAGCATAATTTTCTATCCAATGTGCCAAAAAGTTAGCCTTGTTGGTGGTATAGCACCTAAAAATTGCTATATTGCAAAGAAATAATGAATTCAATTTGAATTTATATCTAGGGAACTTTTGAAAAATCAGCTTGATAGATAAGCTTGCCTAAGAATGCTATCCTAAGAACATAATTTACCCTCGTATGAGTTTGTCGTGATCTCGTCCTCAAAGTATAACAATCTGGCTTAACTTAACCCCCCTCTAACAAGTACGATCATTGACAAGGTAGATCCGATTAACTCCTTCAGTTGTCCAAAAGAGAAACATAATGAAGAAAATAAAGCGCAGCTGGGAGGCTAGACTTTATCGACTCCTTCAGTTGTCCAGAAGAAACATAATGAAGAAAACAAAATGAGAGAGTGACCCAGAGCCTATTTATAGACTCTATCAAGATGACCAAAGTGATGGGATTATTATGAAGATACACGACACCGCGCCACACCACGTGCATGGGTACGGAATGGCTGGTCAAGTTGAGTTGATGTCACACCCTACACCCATCACCTAGGTCGGCAACATGACATGGTTGCATAAATTCTAAAGCGATGCTCTAAAGATCATGTAAGGTTTTAAGATAAACAAACTTTTCAATAGTACCACAATAATTAAATTAATCATAAAATTTGATCTATAATTAGAAGAGTTTACTTAATTACAAAGATTCAAATGGTCATTTGGTATTAAAAAATCAACTATCTAACTAATAACTCCGACGCTCGAACTTCATATCCGACCCATCCGAGACTAAGCATCCTACAACTCTAAAATGAAAAAGAAAGAGGTGGTATGAGCTTTACAGCCTAGTAAGAATCTCTCGTGCTCAAACCAATATAGATAAAATAAATTTGAAATAGAAATTAGCTATAAACCATATCAAAATGCAAGCAAAATCATAAAACCTCATACCAATTATTCAACATAACTCAAATAAATTTATATAAATATGCACACAAATGTACGTCATCAAACATACAACTCCTTCAGAAAAATATGTCAAATATATCATCAGTATAAAATTTTTGTTCAATAGTGGTTTCATATATCTTAGCTTCTACTATTATCCAAATTTTTGATCAATAATTATCTTTCTGATTTAGACTATCCACAGTCATGCTTCAGCTTGGGATTGAAAAACCATAATTTTATAATTTAGCCTGTGGTGACAAATCATAATATTCATGCTTCCACCTGTGGTGGCAAACTAAAGTTTCACAATTTGGCACATAATTGGCAATCATAATACCCATGCTTCGGCTATAGCGACAGACCTAGGTTTCATGATTAGGCCCGTGAATGGCAATCCATAACATGACTAGTCCAAATCCATATACTCAGCAATCAAACTATTTAATTTCATCTATGGCAGAGGAAATATAATTTTATATTTTATTTCTTGTCAAATTTCAAAATGATTAGCATAATATTCAGAGCAACCAAAATCATCAATATCGAATACAATCAAAGTGATACAATCAAGAAACCAAAATGACCAGCATCATATTCATTAATAAATTTAGATCGACAGTAAATCGGCAATCACATGGCAAATAATGAAAAGATCTAGAATCATCGGTATACGTTACAAAAGTATTTATATCTATATAGGTGATTGTGTACAAAAATTCTTATCTCTATCAATCTCAGACTTTAGTATAGCAACACCAATCTACTTCTTAATCTATGAACTCGAGAGCATGGTATCCTTTTAAATTCTTGCCTCTATCGATCTTAGGCTCAAGTACAACCACCACCGATCCACTTCTCGATCCATGAACTCGAGGGTAGGATATCCTTTCAACACCTTCTTGCCTAGATGGTTGTCCCCATATAAGTTCAGGTCTCATCCTCTGATTAATTATAAATGACCATAATTAATATTGAAATATTGCAAAGGGATGATTAGATAGTTGCACAATATCGGCTCAGGATCTATGATTATACAATACCGATCGACTCGGAGCTCCCAGTCGCACGATGCTGGCCTGGGACCCCTCCAAGGGTCAACCAGTCTACAAGCTGTTAGATCCCTTCCTCAAGCTTATTAAGGAATCTAGAAAGAAAGAAAGAGTACAAAGAGGACAAGGGATAAAGAGAGAGAAAGAGAGGAGAGAGAGCAACAGAGCGAAAGAGAGAAAAAACAAGAGAAAAATAGAGACCCATTGGTTCTCTTCCCAAAAGAGAAGAAGCCGGCCACACCCACAACATCGACCTACGTCGGCGGTGGTGATGTCCCACGGCACCGATTATCGACTGGACTGGAGGAAAAAGAAGGAAAAAAAGAAAAAAGGGGGGTAGCCTTGCTTTCGATCCGAGGAAGACCTCAAAATGGTCGGCGGCGATGGCAAGCATCTGCCCTAGCTCAGCCTCTAGAGATGGCGGTGAGGACAACAGTAAGATAATGAAGTGGTTTCAGGTGGTTGTGATAAGAGTCAAGGATTAGATTAATTTGAATACAGTATGATTGCCTCACATTTTCAATTTTTCCTAGCTGATAACGTTGATCTTCCTGGCTCCACATGGTTTCTGTTTTATTTTCTGTTATTGATCTTTATCATTGTAAATTTATCGCCTCATACTTGTAACAGAATTCTCTATATTTAGAGCAATATATACTCTGTTTTGGTAGGAAACCAAAACAGTTTTTTTTCCATCTTTCACATAGGACTCGTTTGGTTCGCGGGAAGCATTTTTCTTTCAAAAATATGATTCCTGGAAAGCAAATTCCTAAGAAGAGGATGCCTGGAAATGTACTTCTGGCATGTTTGGTTGACCATAGAAAAGTGACAGATTTTCAGAGTGCTTATGTTTGGTTGACCATCTACTTTTCTGAAAAAGTTATGTGTAATTCCTATTATACCCTTAATAAAAATTAGGTCTTTAATGCCTCTTTAATGTTGAAGGGCCTTTTTGGAAAAAAATAAAAATTGAGTGATTTCCAGCTAATGGAAAAGTAACTTTTACCATATTTCTCATGGGAAAGGTTTTTTCATGAAATGTGGGAATCGTATTTTCATGGGAATACAATTTTTCCGTCTCTCTCCTTTGAAAACTCTAACCAAATAAGAGGCATCTCATTACTTTTCCGTTGACCACACTTTCTCCTCTTCTTTTTCCGCGAACCCAACGAGCACATAGTGGCTGGCGGCAAAAAAAGAAACAAAAAAAAAAGAACCAAAGAAATAGGGGAACCTCTTATGGCTAAATCCAGTGATCGCTAATGACAATCAGGCCATCGATGATGTCCAAAGAACTTGGAGATAGGCATAGAAGAAGGATTGACGTAGATTACCTCATTCCGACAATGAATCGATGGTGGCTCGTCGGGAACACTCAACGGAAAAATCAAGGGAACGTGGATATATAGATCTTGCCGGCGATTGATTAGGGATTAGGAACAATGCATAGAGGAAAGAAAGGAGATCCTTTTATAGATGAAATTCAGAGTTATTACCGAAATCTAGCGAGCCCTAGAATTCATTTTCTGATGGAATCAGGAAGAAGATGCGACTCCTATTCGGAGTTCTCTTCTTCCGTCTCATGTGCCCAGCACATGAGCTCCCTTTTTTCTATTTTTTCTTTTTGGGTCTTGCGAAAAATTTGTGTTGGCTAAGATTCATGCTAGCTCTCGAGCCATCAATAGACCGGGCCCTTAAAGACAAGCCAAGCCTCGTGCTCCCGGGTGTGTGCTCGCCAGCCCATTCTCCTTGAAAGCATTTAAACCCACAGATCCGCGCGAGGCAATGTTCACTTCGAAGCAGCAAGAGACAATTCAACCACACATAGAAACATAAGGATCAAAATTTCAAGCTAGACGACACAACCTTTGACTGAATGATGACAAATTCATAAGACCAAACCTTGGCTCAACGTGTCTATATTTATGGATCAAAACATTAGGACAACAATTCCAAGCTTCACTACACATAAAATGAATTATAAGAAACTGAAGTAACTGACAGAAAGAAGACGTATTAAGAAAGAATGTGGAAACAATTTGAATATTCCGGCAATTTTTTTTTTTTTGAAGGAAAAAATATTCCAACAAATGTTAAGAAAGACAATTCTCCATGTAAAACATTTTGATACCAGAACTATTGCTATTTGTCCTTTGTATGCACAATTATAGGACTCCTCACGCTGTGCTTGCGATCAGACCATATAACCGAAGCGGATGCGAGCGAATTTATTGCATGCAGTCGCCCAGAAACTGTCACGACAAACTTTTGCTTCTCATGTAATTTTCTAAATGATAATTGGTTGGGTTCCACAGTGACCTTTAGTTTGGGATCTGAGCTAATTCTTGCTGTGTATTTGGAATCCGCTTTGCCAACATTAGTGACGGTTCTCGAGAACTTTCCTATGAAGGGCTTGTCCAATTCAACAAAGAAAGCCATGGAAGGGTAGTTTAGATCCCTTGCACTTCCCTTCTCGCTTTTGGAACAGCTGCTCTTATCTCCAGTTATGAGTCTAATCATGGATGTGTTGTAACCTTGGTAACATAGCATTTTAATGTGGTCTTCTGCGGTAGCATCATACACCAGACCGGGATGAACTGCCTTTCTCGGGTTGACTTGGCCAGCTCCATAGGCCAGTTCAGCATCCTGATGGAGCGAAGGATTCATCGGAGAAGCTATGTCACAAATCAAAGCGGAAGTTACCTCACCAAACTTGTTCATTAATTTATAATATCAGCATATGAGAGCTTGCTTGCTGTTAATCGGTAGAGGAAACGGTGTGCCGTAGAATTTAAAGTTTGTAATAGATTTATGCTAACTATGCAAGCCAAGATCCGCGGCAAGAGCATCAGAAGAATACCAGTCGTGATTAGAGCAGACATGATGGCTGCAGGAGACCACTTCGGGTGAAATGACTTCACATAAGCAGCAGCGCCAGTTACGTGAGGGCAAGCCATGGAAGTTCCTGATATGATGTTGTACATAACGGAGCGTGTGTCATTCTCATAGTCCGACATGGAGGCCTTCGGAGACCAACCGGCCAAGATGTCAATCCCTGGTGCACTAATATCAGGCTGCAAGTATTTCGTCATTATTGTTAGTGAAACACGGTTGTATAATTCAATCTAATTATGTGCGACAAACTCATGTCTTTGAGCTTATGCTGGCTCTCAGCTGAGACAATGGTTCACGTCTAAGCCATGCCCTACAAGGGATGGAGAATCTGAGGAAATGAATTACCTTTAAAATATCAGGTGTGATTATATTTGGCCCTCTAGATGAGAACGAAGCAATAACAGGAGCATTAGAATCAAAGACAGCTTCACTTTTATGTATATTAGCCACAGGATTCCTGTTCCAAGCCCATTTCCAAGGAATCTATCATTTCTGGACTCTTGGAACTACAGATATATATAGTTCTTAAAACTTGGTAGAACGTTGGGAGCTGAACTTACCTGCTTTTGTTTATATACTCAGTAAGACTCTTGAGCTCAGAATCGCTCACTATCAGGGCTGGAAGGGGGAATGAGTATGAGTAATCGAGATCACCTAACATAACTGCTCCCTCAGCGCCAGCGAGAAAAGGCACTGATACATCACCAGTGGTTCCACAGAAAACTATTTTCCCTTTCACCATGTCTTGCGTCAAGTTATAACATGCCCTGCAGGGCACAAGAAGGGATTATGAAAACAAAAGCTGATGACGCAAAGTTCTTGAGCTTGTTAGAAAATATGAAGAGGGCTATATAATGAGATAAACTAACCTAGCTAACCGTTTTATCTTTGTAATAATTTCGTCATATCAATGAAATGATATATTGGGAGACCCATTTCATCCTCAAAAAGAACATATAATGAGATCATAAACTAATTAGTAGCATTACCCGTCAGCAGATATGAAAGGGTAGGACCTCTTCTCTGTAGGAAAAGTATTGATAGAAGCTCCCTGTATGTTCAAACAGAAATCTTGTGAAGTTCTTGCAATGCATGCCGCCATCTCTTAAACTCCGAAGATTGAGACAGGAAATCCAACTCATCCTAGGAAACTAACTTACCACAATGGTCCTTCGATTTCCCAATACCAATTTGTCTATGATGTGCCTATCAGTGCTGCTAGCCGCTGCAACCAGCATCCATGGTGCAACATTAGAAACTGTCCCGCGGCCGGGTCCAGCATTACCTCCTGAGGCTGATACTAGGATCCCTTTCCTCATTGCATGGAAGGCCCCAATGGCTATCGCGTCAGTGAAGTAGTCTTCGGCAGAATATTTCCCTACTGAAATGGATATGATGTCAACCCCGTCGGCGATGGCATCGTCGAATGCTGCTAAGATGTCATGTTCTCCGCATCCCGTCCAACATATTTTGTACACAGCAATCCTGGCGGATGGCACCGCACTTCTGGCGGTCCCTCCGGCGAGGCCACATAGGCTTGTATTTTGTACACTGCAGCCTGCCACAGTGGATGCAGTGTGGGTGCCATGGCCTTCAAAATCGCGTGCGGATTCTTCACTGTCGGAGGATTCTTTCAAGCCATTGTAGTAGCGAGCTCCGATAATTTTACTAACGTAACACGATAACGATATGAGCTTAGTGACTTGTGCTACTAATAGAAATGAAAGCTATGCTCTACATAAAGGGCATGGTGGAAAAAAGAAAAGAATGAGGGAAATGATGAGAAGTGATGCATACTTGTTGCATTTTAAACTTATGCAAGCTCCCTTCCATTTACTTGGTCGTGGTCCAAAACCTTCATCACTGAAAGATTTAGATTCTGGCCAGATCCCAGTATCCAACATTCCGACAATAACATCACTCTCCAATGCTGGGTTTCGCCTTACGGTCTCAGGGAAGCGTAAGAAATCCCATGATCTTGTGGTGTGGGGTTTGAGGCTCTTGCTTGGGAAAACTGATACTATGTCTTCCATACCTTCAGATTTTATCATCGAAATTAAACAAAAGCGATAAAAACAATAAAATTAGAAAATGGAAAAACATAGCAACAGGACCACCTACGATTTTTCACAATGTGACAGCGTGAACTCTCCCAAACCCATTGCTGTTCAATCTTATTTATTACAAGAACAGCTTCAACTTTAGTTTGTTTGAGGATTATCTAGAAGAACATACCAGCTAGTTTTCCTTTCTCTTGCTTAGTGAGCTTAGCTGCAAGTCCATTAAAGCTTCTTCTATAGCTATAAACCAAGTTTTCTCTGGCTGAACTGCACTACCAAATCCAAATAATCAAAGTTAGTCCAAGTAAAAAAGATGATGGTCTGATTGATGGTTTGCTTTCAGGGCTGGGCGGGTACAGCATGCACGGGTTCACATGTGATCAACTCTAAAGCTAATCCTCATTAGGTCTTGCAAGCTAACCAAGTATAACTGAGAACAATGAATTTTGAGAGAGAGACAGAGAGAGAGAGAGAACCTGCCCTCAAGCACTTGATCTAGCAAATTAAGATGGTGGGACTCAGTTGAGTATCCCTCCGAAGGCAGCTGACCCATGTAAACGATATAAA
Source organism: Phoenix dactylifera (assembly GCF_009389715.1). NCBI lineage: Eukaryota > Viridiplantae > Streptophyta > Magnoliopsida > Arecales > Arecaceae > Phoenix > Phoenix dactylifera. The sequence continues at coordinate 1,191,043 of NC_052407.1, forward strand.
CCTGCATGAAATGGAACATCAGAGCCATCAAGTAACCAATTACCTGCAAATAGGGCTATAGCTCCGTGGTTGCCTCCCTCGTCCATTAGGAGAAGCTTCCACATTGGATCGTTATGTCTGACGTACTGTTGATTCTTTTCCTATCAACTTGGGCTTTTGTGGTATATACATTATTAACCTTGTTCTCTCATCTTAAACACGGCAATGTACGTCATGCTTAGTGGAAAGGTGTCTCTTGTAATTGGCACTCCTCATTTTTCAAAAGGAAGTTGTATTCTCTCTCTCTCTCTCTTTTTCCCGATAGAAGTAATTGGTGGGTTTGGGCTCTCGTTTTTCCTAAAAAAATGACAATGTTTGTATCATTTTCATAAAAATAAAGTACTCCATATCCTACTCAGTTATTAAGGAAAAAACTCTTTGCTACCAACTAGGCATTGTTCTTTCAATTGAAAGAGAATTAATATTTTATTTATGTAGAAAAAACTCTATGACTTAGAGCAATCTTTTTTGACTTTTTTTTGAATTTTATTTATTTATGACAGAAAATAATTCAAATATATGTCACAAAGTTGAAATTATTTTATGGGACTCCAATGGATGGCTATGATCCAGATTTAAAGGATAAATAGAAATTGCATCTATATTTGTAGACAGATGAAATACCAATAAAATATACATTTAGGATCTATATTCGGAATCATATAATTTTTATTCTTCAAGATTAAATGCCAGTGAGATCATGACAGAGTAAAAAGGCTCGCGAGAGACATCGCTAAATATCAGAGCAAGGAATTTTGTTCATGCTCAGATCAGACATATTTAGGAGAAAATAGACATGAACAGATAATCTAGACGGAATATAAATTACAAAATTTATATATCCTCTTTTATCAATTAACATAATGTTTTAATTTCTACAACGTTATATTATATGAGTTCTTGAAATTCTACATGCTGTGTGAGAAAGAGAAGGATCCTTATGCACCATTAATTAGCTGCCCAAGAAGACCAACTTAAAAAACAACGGCATGAAGACATATCCGTCTATATAAATATATTTTTTCCAGATATTCTATTTCTATATAGATCTACTCAGAATGTTTCTAACCTGTCTTTCTTCATCAGCTTCAGCAAAGGATGCACGCAGAGAGATGGAGACAATGCTAGCGAGGGAAACGAGTAGCCACAGTGGGTAGCTCTTGGAAGCCATGCTGCGAGGATCTGTGAACGCTGAGAAAACGAAGGCAACGATGCACATCTATATAATACGTCAGTGTAGTAGTCGTGGCAGTGTGAGGTGGTTTAGTTTGTTATGGGGTTTCGAATGGAGACCACTTCCCAGTAAGCAAGAGACCGTGCATTGGACGAACGAAAGGATCATTCCGCACCCCTTCTGAAACGGTGCAAAAGTAATTGCCTTCCACACCAGCGAGCTTAGCGTGTTTGCCTCTGAATTTACACCATGACATTACTCTTTATTAGCTGGTCTCTGGGGAGTAGAGCGGGGCGACACATGCGGGTCTGTGAGACCGGGTCTTAACAGCCAGATCCTGGCCCCAGTGCTGTCGCTAACAATCTTCTATGAGGTTTGTTTGTTGTTGCCCTTTAGTAATAAAATCAAAGAGTGACATCATTCTTTAATAATAATATCTTTGTATCCCATTTCTATTGTTGGGTGCACAGGTCAGGGGCGGCCCGATACATTTGGGAGCCTAAGGCGAATCCAATAAATGAGGCCTTTTTTTTTAATAATAAATTTTTTTAATAAATATAAAATATTTAAAAAAATAATATGAAAATAGATAGCTATCAAGTATACTATTTCAACAAAGATATATGAATCTAACAAAAGTAGACAAAAATTTTTTTCAGTTTAATATAATTTTTGAATGGAAATACAGAAATGTAATTGCCGGGCCATAAAACTGATTAAATAATTGAGATAATGCTGGGCAATACTGTTTACCATGTCAAGCAAGAGCAGGATAAGAAAAGGTCATCCCGTGGCACTTCATGGTAGGTAAAGAAAAGAATTTGTCCAGAAAGAAGCCTCTCTATAAGAGAAAGTAGGGGCATTATGGGAAATTCACTCCATCTAATTAATAAAAGTCCCGTCCCACCATCTCCCCTTCAAGTGAGTACCCAAGCAGCAACTGCAACATCACAGCACAGCAGCCATTCAACCCCCTCCCTCCTTTTCTCTCTCTACCACCCAAGAGGGGAGAAGAAACCCAGAGGAGAAAATTAAAAGAATCTCCACCCTCCAAGAACTCAAGAAGTCCATCTCCAATCTCTCTATCTTTCTTCCCGATGGCCGAGCTGGATCAGGAGTAATGTGAGGGAAGGAAAACCAAGACTAAAACCAAAAAAGAGAAGGGATGAAAGATAAGAGTGGCTTCAGGCGTGTATCAAGCCAACCAAATCCCTCCTCCTCCTCTCTCTCTCTCCACCCAAAACAAAACTACTGTCCCCAACTTCCCAAATTGCCTCTCTGCAGGCCAGGAAACTCTCCACCTCCCTTCCATCAAGGGGGAAGACTCGTAGCCTTCCATCAAGGGGGAAGCTCCTGTTCCTGTTTTCACATGGGGCCTTTGCTTCCTTTTGGTCACGCCTCCCGGAGGCCCTCCATTGGCCTGAGGCCTTAGGCGACCGCCTCGGTCGCCTAACGCTCGGGCCGGCACTGGCACAGGTCACTGTTCAGATGAATGGCTCGGCAACAAACGGGCTTGAGTTAGACTCGACGAGACACTGCACTGAGCTAGCGATCTTTCGTAAACTAAAAGAACGACCAGCCGACAACCGCCCTTTTCATGATTTAGAAATAGATAAGTCATAGGAGCTAATGATGAGAGCAGACCGAAAGAAAGAAAGACCAATACAGACTTGGCCTCTTTTTTTCATGTTGGAAAATTTTTCATTGGAATACTGTTCATGAGTGTTCAGATCAAAACTCCAACTCTCCAAATCATACTAAACTGGCAGGGAAACAAAAAGGCATGCTAGCAAGTCTTTCTTTTCATAATTGTAATATGTGAGAGTCATTTTATAACAAGAACAGATGAGACCTGACTGCCTTTTATATTTCAAACTCCAGCTGCTAGCCTTAGTCCTAGTCTTGAGAAAGATGATAAAAGCATATAAAAACTAGTTTTGAGCTTCAGACAATTGGTGATAGTAGAACTAAATGATATATTTATATCAGTAGTTATCATATACATGTTATAATATCAAAATATTGTACTAAATAAGAATTATGATAATATTTTACTAAAGGATTATATTAATCAAGATGTACTTTATTATATTAAATATTCATTATAATAGAGATGTACAAAATGTAATATAGAAATTTAACTAAATCACAAATGGGCAAACAATGTGAAATGAGAGGCTACCAACTCATCTCTCGCATCCTCGTCTATATGTAAAACTATCTAAAACCAAGAGCTTCGCTTCTTTATGTCTCCCTATAAAGAAGGTCCAGAAAGAAAAGCAGTAAAAGAAACAGCAGACAAGCGATTGAGCATTTGATCGATGGCGACCGAGATGGGAGCGGTGCTGCCGCTGAACTAAAGAGTCAGCGTGTTCGGGCTGCGGTGCCGCATCGCATCGCACTGGTGGAGAAGGGGCCGGGTGTGTTGGAAATATAAACCCAATTGAATGGATTACTTTTGATTTTCTACTTTATGGCATTCTATGTAATTTTCTGGTTTCTTAGTGTACTTAATTGTCTCTTTGTAAAAAAGAGAAAAACCATCTCATGGGTTGTATGGCATGAGAGTGCGTCTTTTGAGTTTCTCTTTGAAAGAGAAGAAGAAGTTGGTGAAAGCTTGGTAGGAGAAGCTCCTTAAACAGATTTTTGTATTAACAGAAAGAAGATTAGAAGAAGAAAATGCATCTTCTTAGTTGCTGATTTTTTGCATATTTGTAAGTTCTATTTTCAGTTTTTCATGGTTGAAATGAAGGATTTTATGAAGTGAATTTGAGCCTATCTTGTGCCCCATTGTTCAGCTCTATTTTTCATTGTTATTTGATGCCATTTGTATGTTATTAGCATCTATTCAACTTCCTAAATTAACTAAGGGGAACTATGATCGTTGGAGTATTCAAATCAAGGTTTTGTTGGAATCTCAAGATTTATAGGAGATAGTTGAAAAAGGATTTAAAGAACCTAGCTCACCACAAGAAGAAGAGAGGCTCACCGAAGGTCATAGAAATATTTTCAAAGAGTGAAAGAAGAGAGATAAAAAAGCTTTATTTGCTCTCTACCAAGTCATTAACGAAGCTAACTTTGAAAAAATTTCTAATGCCAAAACTTTGAAGGAGTCCTGAAAAATTCTCAAGAATACTCATAGGGGTATTGACAAAGTTATGAAGGTGAGGCTCCAAATTTTAAGAAGAAAATTTGTTGGCAGAGGCCTGAGGGACCGAGTCAACGTTGGCGGAGGTCTGGAGGGCCGAGTCAGTCCTGCCGCCTGCCAACGTGGATGCGCTGGAGGAGTAGGGTGGGTTATACCACTAGGGGGTCCCTGAACCCACTGGCGAGGCCCTGTCGGAGTCCGGAGTTGGGCGAGGCTTGGTCGGAATCGACTCGTGGCGCTATGGGCCCCTGCGCTAGTTTAAGAAAATAAAATTGCGCCTTCACTAATACCTGCGGATTTTGGTGTAATGGTAGTGCTTGATCCTGACAATTGGTATCAGAGCCATAGGTCTCGAGTTCGAAACCCAGGCATCACGTTGGGGGGGGTTTGTTGGCGGAGGCCTGAGGGGCCGAGTCAACGTTGGCGGAGGCCTGGAGGGCCGAGTCAGTCCTGCCGCCTGCCAACATGGATGCGCTGGAGGAGTAGGGTGGGTTATACCACTAGGGGGTTCCTGAACCCACTGGCGAGGCCCTGTCGGAGTCCGGAGTTGGGCGAGGCTTGGTCGGAGTCGACTCGTGGCGCTATGGGCCCCTGTGCTAGTTTAAGGAAATAAAGTTGCGCCTTCACTAATACCTGCAGATTTTGGTGTAATGGTAGCGCTTGATCCTGACAGAATTTGAGGAGTTGAGCATGAATGAGCCGGAGTCCATTTTGGATTGTTTTTTCAAGAACATTGTCAATTGTGAATGAAATGAAAAGAAATGGTGAGGAGATTGATGATGTTAGAGTGATAGAGAAAATTTTGCGTTCTTTGACTCAAAATTTGAGCATGTGGTCGTAGCCATTAAAGAGGTAAAAGACTTGAGCACCATGACAATTGATCATTTGATGGGAATACTACAAGTTCATGAGCATAGATTGAGCAAGAAGTCTTCTAGTTCTTTAGAACAAGCTCTCCAATCCAAGCTCTCTTTGCAAGATGTCAAGAAAGAATGCCATGTTGCTAGTACTTAAAGAGGCCGAGGTAGAAGCTATGAGAACCAAGGAAGAAGTTATAGAGCCCATGGAACAGATTATGGAAATCAAGAAAGAGGATTTAGTAATCAAGAAAGAAATTCCGGTTATAGAGGAAGATGTGGAAGGCATGGTGGAAGAAGTCAGCTATCATTCCCTCCAAGAGGAAGGTCAAGAGGAAATTCCAATCAACATTCCAATCAACAAAGCTTTGACAAGAGAAATGTGCAATGCTTCAATTGTCACAAGTATGGGCACTATAGCAATGAATGTTGGGCAAAGCAAGGCAATGAAGTTGGAGAGCAAGCTAATATCATTGAGAAAGAGAGTATTGAAGAGACGACTTCTACTTTATTGTTGGCTCATAATGAGAATGAGAAGAATGAAAACAATGCATGGTATCTTGATACCGGCGCAAGCAACCACATGACGGGAAAGAAGGAATTATTTGTTGATTTGGATGAAAATATGCAAGCTATGTTACTTTTGGTGACAATTCCAAAATTTCGGTGCAAGGCAAAGGTACTATTCTCATCAAGCTCAAAATGACAATCATGATTTTATTTCCAATATCTATTATATTCCAAATTTGCACAGAAATCTTTTGAACTTGGGTCAACTTTTGGAGAAAAATTATAGTATTAATTTGAAAAACTGTCCTCTTACTTTGTGGGATAGTCATTGTAATTTACTTACTCATATAAAAATGTCCCATAGTGGAATGTTTTCTTTGCATAATCAACATGATGTACTCAACTGTCTTAGCTCCATTATACATGGTAATTCTTGGTTGTGGCATTTGAGATTTGGGCATCTTAACTTTGGAGGTTTAAAGTTCTTGGCTACAAAGAACATGGTGAAGGATTTACCACTCATTGATTATCCACATTAAGTGTGTGAAGGGTGTATTCTTGGGAAGCATCAAAGATCAAAATTCACTAAAGAAATGAGATGGAGAGCATCAAGACCATTGGATCTTGTGCACACCGATATTTGTGACCTTTTGAAGCCTATGTCAAATGGCAAGAATCGATACTTTATTAATTTCATTGATGATTTTAGCCGGAAGACTTGGATGTATTTCTTGAAAAGAAAATCCGATACATTGGATATTTTTAAAGAGTTTGAAGTTTTTGTTAAAAAGCAAAGTGGTTACCAATTGAAGATTTTGAGATTCGATAGTGGTGGAGAGTATACTTCCGATCTCTTTGAAGATTATTGTAAGAAGCATGAAATTATGCATCAAGTGACTCCATCCTACACGCCTCAACTTAATGGTGTTGCTGAAAGGAAGAATCAGACAATCTTGGACATGACAAGGAGTATGTTGAAAGAAAAAAAGGTACCTAGAGAATTTTGGGCCGAAGTGGTTGCATGTGCCATCTACCTATTGAATAGATGTCCTACAAAGAGTGTTCACTTGAAGACACTGGAAGAAGCTTGGAGCTCTTTCAAACTAAATGTCTCTCATTGTAGAGTTTTGGATGCATTACATATGTTAAAATTCCGGACGCTAGAAGGATAAAGCTTGATGATAAGGGTGAAAAGTGCAGCTTTCTTGGTTATGGTAGACAAGCAATGGGTTACAAGTTGTACAATCCAATTACAAAGAATATGTTCACGAGTAGAGATGTTGTATTTGAAGAAGAAGGCATGTGGGATTGGAACCAAAATGAGGCTACTCTAGTTGAGCTACAAGTTGAACAAGAGGAAGTGCCAAGACAAGTTGAGAATGAGCCACAATCACCTCTTCAAAGATCCCCTTCTTCTTCATCATCGTCGTCATCAGAAGAAAGTTCTAATGAAATGCCGCTCAAAATGAAAAGTTTGAGAGAAGTTTATGAAGCTACGGAGAATCAAGATGGTAATCTAAATTTGTATTATTTCTTCATGGATTGTGATCCTATATGTTTTGAAGAGGCTATTCAAGAAGATAAGTGGAAAAAAGCAATGGATGAAGAGATCAAGGCAATTGAAAAGAATGATACTTGTGTTTTGACAAGCTTACCACAAGAAAAGAAATCAATTGATGTGAAGTGGTGTACAAGATAAAGAAAGATGCAAAGGGAAAAGTTCAAAGATACAACGCAAGATTGGTAGCAAAAGGCTATAAGCAACAACTCAGAGTTGATTTTGGTAAAGTATTTACTCCCGTTGCTCAGTTAGAGACTATTAGATTAGTTCTTTCTTTGGCTGCTCAACATAAATGAAAAATCTATCATCTTGATGTGAAATCGGCTTTTTTGAATGGCTTTCTTGAAGAGGAGATTTATATAGAACAACCTTTGGGGTATGTTAAAGTAGGTCATGAAGACAAAGTATACAAGTTGAAGAAGATTCTTTATGGGTTGAAGCAAGTACCAAGAGTATGGAATGCAAGAATTGACAATTATTCTTCTGACAATGGCTTTGAGAAGTGTCCTTATGAGCATGCTTTGTATAAGAAGATGACTACTAATGGAGATGTGTTGATTGTGTATCTTTATATTGATGACTTGATCTTCACCGGCAACAATTCAACTTTGTTTAATAAATTCAAGGAGAGCATGATCCAATAATTTGAAATGACAGATATTGGTTTGATGGCTCATTTTCTTGGTATTGAAGTGGTGCAAATGGAAGATAGAATTTTCATCTCTCAAAGTAGCTATACAAAGAAGATTCTCAAGAGGTTTGGAATGGAGTCTTGCAATCCGATTAATACCCTCCTTGAATGTGGCTTGGAGTTGAGAAAAAGCATTAGAAGTGGCGATGTTGATTCTACTTACTTCAAAAGCTTGTTTGGAAGCCTTCGATATCTCACTTGCATAAGACTGGATATTTTTTATGGTATTGGGTCGATTAGTAGATATATGGAAACACCGGATCATTCACATCTCAATGCTGCCAAGAAGATCTTACGCTATATCAAAGGTACACTCAATGATGGCTTATTCTACTTATTCCGATAGTACTTCGGATAGAGATTTGGATGAAAGAAAGAGCACCTCCGGTTATGTCTTCTTTATAAAAAATGGTGCATTCCCTTAGTCCTTTAAGAAGTAACCAATTGTAACTTTGTCAACTTGTGAGGCTGAGTATGTGGCGGCAAATTCTACCATTTGTCATGCTATTTGGTTGAAAAACTTGTTAAACTATTTGGATTTTGCTCAAGAAAGTGCTACGGAGATGTTTGTTGATAATCAATCAGCAATTGCTTTAGCTAAGAATCCGGTATTTCATGAGAGAAGCAAGCATATTGACACTCGCTATCATTTCATTCGGAAGCATGTGAAGGAGAAAAGAGTGCAATTGGTGCATTGCAAGTCTTAAGACCAAATGGTGGATATCTTCACCAAGCCATTGAAGCATGATGTGTTTAAAAGATTGAAGAACATGTTGGATATGAAGACTTTTGGAAATTGGATTTAAGGGGAGATGTTGAAAATATAAACCCAATTTAATGGGTTACTTTTGATTTTCTACTTTATGGCATTTTATGTAATTTTTTGGTTTCTTAGTATACTTAATAGTCTCTTTGTTTAAGTCCCACTTTATATTAAAAAAAGAGAAAAACCATCCCATGGGTTGTATGGCATGAGAAAAACCACTTTTGAGTTTCTCATTAAAAGAGAAGAAGAAGGTGGTGAGAGCTTGATAGGAGAAACTCCTTAAGCATATTTTTGTATTAAAAAGGAAGAAGACTACAAAAAGAAAAGGCATCTTCCTAGTTGTTGATTTTCTGTATATTTAAAAGTTCTATTTTTAATTTTTCATGGTTAAAAAAAATGAAGGTTTTTATGAAGTGGATTTGAGCCTCTCTTGTGCCCCATTGTTCAACTCTATTTTTTATTGTTATTTGATGCCATTTGCATGTTATTAGCATCTATTTTGCTCCAATAGGGTGGAGTAAGAGTACAAGAAGTAGAATCTTGTCAATAAGAGGTTGCTGCTATTGGAGATGAACCCCATCCACAAGAAAATTCTGGTGCTCATCGATGAGGTCTGGACCAACAACCCCTCCTCCCAGGAACGCGCCAAGGCATGCTTCTAGGCCGAGTTCATAGACCAGAAGGCAAGTATTTTTTTTTTATATACTTTTTGGTTTCCCTACTGCTACTCAGTCTCGGATGACTTTTTTTTTTCCTTTGTTTTCTTTTCCCTATATTTTCAAATATGATGGAGTTCTGTGCACTTTTTTAAGGACATTTGTAGGATGGGGAGTGTGTTTCTGCTGTTATAAAAGTTATTAGTTGGATCAAATTTACCAACTTTGCAAGGACCGATTCAACCACAAAAAGACATGCATAGAATATAAAGGAAGCAATACGCGCCCTATTGTGCATGTTCTTTAGTGGTTGGACTGGCCACGGCTAGATTGGTGGACATGGTCTAATCAATAATTCCACTCTAAGTAGACAGGCTGAAAAGGTCAACGGTTGAGAATAAAAAATTATTTTAATATGGAGACTAACATGCCCTTCTCGCCATAGTTTTAGAAGAGACTGAATCATGTTCTATTTTTTAGGATTTTTATTTTTCTCTATAGAAAAATGTCATTAAGCTTCTCAAGTACAAAAACTTTCCTACTAAATGATGGTCATTAATTAGCATAAGTAACTAGGACACTCTTAACATCAACTAATTTAGGAAATATTAAACACTAAATCGGTAAAAAATAAATCTTCTTCTGTAGTATTCGAATTAGAAGTCTTAATTATTATTAAAAAATATTTGGTAAACAATGTATTCTGTTACCATTGTTATGGTAATTTTTATATTTATTATATTTATATTATATATACCAATTATTTTGCCTAATTATCAAAATATAATTGATATATGATAAATAATATAATATATAGTAAATGATATATTATATTAGTAATTATCAAATACATGTTATAATATGACAATATTGAACTAAATAGAAATTATCATAATATTTTGCTAATGGATTATATTAAACATTTTGTACTTTCTTATATATTAAAGTATCTACTATAATATAGAAGTACATAATCAAATATAGGAATTTAACTTAAGCAAGCTAGAAAATAAAATTGCTTTTGATCTAGTTTACATGGACGAAAAATTACATTATTATCATCTTGCATTGGATGGGGATATGGTTCTATACATCACTAATTTGCTTTGAATGTGAGAACATAGTATTAACTATTTTTGATAGACGCTGAGAAGGATATGGTTCTTGACATTAACGATTTTCTTTGAAAGGGAGAATGCAGTTTTAACCCAGTTTCTGCATCAATACCATCAGTAACCATATATATAGTAAATAGTTACTATATTATGCCATATAATCAACTTAAATAATGAAACCCAATCTTGCATTTATTTTGGAACAACTCAACTCAATAAGTCTTAATCCCAAATAGTTGATATCAGGTACATAAATTCTTTTTCTCCTTTCCAGATCATACTTCTTGAAAGATGTTAAAATATAAAATCTTTCTTTACGAATTCAACTCTTATAATTTTTAGTCTATCGCTACCCCTCCATCATACTTAGTCTATCGCTACCCTTCCATCATACTAATTCTTCTACATATATCAAGTCCCTCCTTCATACTGGTACATATCTCAGTGTATATTATATACATGTGTGTGTCTATATATATATATATTAAAATGTTAGTGCAAAAATATTAACATTCTCAAGCATCACTAAAGATATAGTTGTGAATAGCATCCTTGTTGATTACATATTAAAAACTTCAAGGGGCAAATCTTGCATATAAGATGGCATTTCACTAAGTCATTATAAAATGTTATAAAATATTGTATATTGCATAGTCCGGCATTAAAAGAAGCAGCAAGGCAGCATCGGCAAACCAACAAAAAAAAAGTGGTTAACCAGTTCAGATTTAGAGGGTAATTGCTTTCCTTTTGTTTAGATTTCATTGGTTGAATTTCATAAAATGATACGTGCCCCATATCGTACTCAATAGGCCAGACCAAACTTTCTATTATTGGATAGAGGTAGAATGGGCAATAGACCCTCAATAAACCACTATGGTGCAGAGAACCTAAGTTTGGGGCTCATCCAGAGTAGGGGTACGAATGAGCCAAGTAGCTCGCAGGGAGTTACTAAGTTCGATAGGAAAATGAGCACGACTTGAGCCAAGTCGATCTCGAATTGAATTTTTAGTCCGAGTATTTTGAATCGACCTAAGCTCGAACCTCTCAGCTCGGCTCGATTGCACCGCTAATGCACGGTATGCAATAGGGCACATGAAACAGTAATCTTGCATTCTACTAAAGGTACTCCAGGATTCCTAATTTGTTGCAGGCGCAAGCTGCTGGAGGCACTTATGACGTGCAAAGAGGATCAAAGCTCGTCATACATTGGTTCCAACCTCGTGCCTAGGAAATGGACCCATTGCAAAGTTGCTGGATCTGCAATTGATCTCAATCTTTTTTTCTGTTTTTTTTTCTTTTTTTCCCCCTCATACAACAACGTTCTGACCCGCCTACCTTTAGAATCAATTAGTATCTCAAAGTTACAAGACTTTGATATCCTACACGGACACCACTGACCAACTCCACCATAGCCTTCAGGATCACGGTTACATCCGTTCAGGACTTTGATCATCTTCGTAACCCATTTATCTCAACATTTTCCTTCTTGACTAATCGAATAATACAACAAATATTCACCATTTTCCCAAGCATATGAAGCATATGAAGAAAAAGTTGATGATTCCCAAGTTTCATAATTCAATGCCTGGTACAACATACATAATCAGTAATTTCACTCTCCATTATGATTGGCAACACTTCGACCTGAGGATGCTACCAAAAAATGAAGTATGAGATGCTTTACAAAAGCAAAACAAGTGAACACTAATCTCACAATTTAGGCACTATGATGCCACAGAAAGCACCAGCCACATTATACTTGCAATAAATACAGCTACCCTTTCAATTTATACAACAGCATAGCAAGAAGTGAAATGAAACCAATGCACAGGCAGAGCCTATGCATCTCAGCCCATCAAAATTGCATCTCAGCCACATTAAACTTGCAATAAATACAGCTACCCATTCAATTTATACAACAGCATAGCAAGAAGTGAAATGAAACCAATGCACAGGCAGAGCATATGCATCTCAGCCCATCAAAATTGCATCAGAGTAAAATCCAGGAGCAAAACAAAAGGATAACTTACTATACTAAATGCATGCGATCCACATAAGAATTTAGCAGCCATCTGTTAAGAGACTCCCCATGTCCGACGAAACACCCCGAGTTGCCATTTTCGGTGAAGAAGGGAAACTGGAATTGATTGAGCAGCTCCTGGACAGACTGCCTAACCAATGATGACCCTGTAACCCTACTTCGCCTGCCCCAGCCTGTAATAATATCAATTCGCCGGAGCCCGGCACCTGAGGCTAGCATCTCTCTATGAAACCATGCAAGAGTCCTTGATAATGCTATCTTTGCAGTTCCCTCGGACATCACATGGAGGTTAATGAGCCAATATGAGGAGCTCTTCTCCCTGACTGAATCTGGATACACGTTCCTCTGTGCGGCCACCTCCCATACCAATCCAGCCTCCTCCTTAAGGCCTGACTTGTGAAGGAAATCTATAATGGCATCCATGAGAGCCCTCTTACTCTCCCTATCCTCGGTGTGCATCAGATCCAAGAAACTACTTGCATGGGCCCTCACATTTTGTCCACCTGGTTCTGCATCTGGCAGTGATAGAAGGAATGTATGAGCCGGGTGGCCCGTCATAGCCATGAGTTGACAACACAACCCCATCTGTGAGTGAGTCCCAGTACAGCAGCTGAGAAGAAGAGTATATGTTTGCAGTGAGGGAATCAGTCCCATTCCAAGCATGTTCTGAAGCACATCATAGGCATCAGAGAACCTGAGCACCTTAAGAAATGCACTCAGCAGAGAATTGCATGTGGGTACATTAGGCTGCAGCCCTCCATCAAGCATCGCTTGATACCATGATCGAGCCCTGTCCACATTGCCGGCTTTACCCCATAAGTCCACTAGAAGACCATATACAGGTTCATCAGGAACCCAATCATGTTTCATCTGCATAAACACGGATTCAACCTCATCAAGACGCCCACACTGACCATAAACATCCATAACAATACTATAGGTTATCTTATCAGGACGAAATCCAGCAGCCTGCATGTCTCTGTAAAGCTTCATTACACTGCTATAGTTCCTTGCTTTTGCCTGCAGAGCAATCATGATATTGTATGTGACCAGATTAGGAACACAGCCCTGTTCGATCATCTTGCAGAATAGCTGGTATGCAGCAGCAAGATGCCCACCTTTTCCGAGGCAATTGACCATTGCACTGTATGTGAAAGTGTCTGGTGACAGGCCTATTTCTTGCATCTGCCGATACAAGTCCAGCGCAACCTCCAAATATCCAGCTTTTGCATGGATATCAATAAGCGTGCAGTATGTCACTTGGTCAGGCTCATAACCAGCTGCCTGCATCCCCTGGAACACTCTAACAGCCTCACCTATGTAATTAGCACGGCCATAGGCATGAATTAGACGATTGTAAGTTACTACAGTTGGGTGGAGACCGTCCCTGATCATCTCGTCTAGGAGTCTTCTCATAGCACCAAACTGCCTTGCTTGGCCAAGAATACCAATCATGGTGGTATAAGTATGCACATCATGTTTGAATCCAAGCTGACATTTTAACCATTTGAAAAATTCAAGAGCAACAGAGTGATCACGGAGCAATTTAAGTACTTGATTTGCTTGGAATGCATCCAGTTTGAAATGTAGATTAGCCAAAGCCTCTTCTGTTGTCGGTCCCCATTTTAACTGTTGTAAAGTCTGGTAATACTGTTCAACTGCATGCCCTGACTTTATGGAAAGACGAGCAGAAGAAGCACCTCCTGCATGCAATCTTGTAGATCTCATCGGACGAGACTTACTAGCAGACCTAATATTCTCGGCGGATGCATGCGCCACTTTCTTTTCTGAGATTCTTCCTCCAGGCTTGGCATCTGATATGAAGCTGTCAGAATGGAACTTTTCTCTCTGCAGTATACACTGCCTTTGACTCTTCGTATCCACTGGTGATCCCTGAGACATAACTGATGTTCCAGGGATATTTTGCTTAGATTTTACATAACCAGCCTTTGAAGCTTTATTTCCAGCGCCATTTTGAGCTGTGGAATTTGAACTAGATCCTCCTACTGTGTTAGCAGATGAGTTTGGCTCAGTTCTGGGATTATTGGCTCTGTTACGGGGCTTGCTATTAGAAAACTTGCTGGCAGTAAAGGGCTGGGTAGAATCAACCATGCCATCCGGAGGTGCAAAAAGGACATGCTGGTTGGCTGCCTGGATCCTGTAATTCACTAACTCAGAGAACGTGCCAACAGATGCGATGCCTGCCTTGACAAAGTGCTCGGCAGTCAGCTTAGACGAATGCAGCAAATCATTCCCAGAGGCATGACCGCTCTCATCAGCACAGTTGATTTTTCTGTTAACATAACTTGAGTTTGATTTCAAAGAAGATGTAGAGGAGATGACATGCGGGGCTGAAGCTGTGTAACCAGAATTGTGATGACCAATTGATCCAATCGCATTCGGTAAAACGGTAGATCCTGCATTTGCTGGAGCTTCATCTACTAAATTGCCTTTCTTCTGCTTGAAAGTGTTATTGGACTGCCTTTTTGAAACACAACTTTCATCTTCGGAGCAAGTACATGAAGCTTCATCTGCACTCCCACATCTTGAACCACTAAGATAGAAGGACCTAGCACAATGGGAGAGAGTGCCAAGTTGCTTTGTTCTCAACATTATCTGCAATTCATTGATATCCAGTCATGAACAAAAAAGTGGTTAGCAACTGAATCTTTTTTTTCAAAAAAACTGGACTTTAGCTTATAGCAGCTTAACAGTTTTAGCAATTACTTGAACACATAAGTTGCCTAATTGCTGAAATATTAGAAGGTGACTAATAATCACTGGATATTTTATAACTCCACATCATAAGAACAGTCATTTAAAACATACAGCACAAGGCTAAACTGCTGGAAGAAAGGGAGAAATCTCAGCGTCAGCTTTTTGCCAATGTGAAAAATCTAGGCCATGCAAGTAAAATAAGTTAGCACTTCATTTAATTATGCCAAAAATATTCTACGCATGTGAGATAGCAATAATGATATAACCAGTGCCGGCCCGAGCCCTAGGCGATCGAGGCGGTCGCCTAGGGCCTCGGACCAAAGGAAGGCCTCCGGCGTCCGCGGCTCCGCCTCTGGGAAAGCTCCTCCTCCAGCGACTAGCAGGCAATGACCAACGGGCAGGCGGCAGCGACCAACGGTCCGGCGACCGGCAACCGGCATCGAGCAACGGGGATAGGGCTTACGAGTTACGGACTTACGGCCTACCGCCCGACAAGACATCTTAGCCATCCCCCGTCCATAGCCCGTCTTCTCCAGCTGCCCAGGCCCCAGCCGCCCAGCGTAGCCCCACTAGCCCGTCTTCTCCATCCAACCATCCGTCCATCTGCCTGGCACCGCCGGTCCGCCACCGTCTTCTTCTTAAATCTTAGCCGTAGCGGCGTAGCCCGTAGTCACCGTCTCACCGACACCAGAATCCCAAATAACCAAAGAGGACGGCCGACATCGTCTTCTTCTTCGAATCTTCATCCTTGAGTTCGTGTTCTTCCTTCAGCAGCTCGGCTCTTCTTCGGTTCTTGACTCAAGAGTCAAGACTCGAGAGTTCTTCCTTCCCGGCTTCCTGAGTTCCTGTTCCCCGATAACTCGGTTCTTGACGGCGTCTCTTCTCCAGTTCTCCTTCTCGGCCCTCCGCCCTCTCGGCCTCTCCAGCCTCCAGGTGTCAGGGGACTCGGTCACTCAGACCACTCGGTGAGTTCTTTGTTCTCCAAGACTCCACTTCTCCTTCCCGGCTTCTCCAGTTCCACGGTTCCACCCTCTGCCGCTCTGGCTCTGTGCCTCCGCGGTCGGCGGTTCCGCCCCTGTTTCTCCAAACTGAAAGTTTAATGCCTTAATGGTATTTAGGTTTTTCGTTAAGTATTTGATTATGGGATGAAGAAATAACTAGTAGTTATAAAGGGTAGATAATGATTAATGAAGCATAATTCTGTTTGTGTTCTTTCCCTAGTCAGATTCTGTTGGGTTTTTATTGGATGTGGATATCTAGGTTAGCTAATTTCTAGCTAATTTCCCCCTTTTCAATTGGTGAAAAGTTTAGTACCCTGTTTTTAGTGTTACAATTAATGATGTAAAAACTACAATTAACATTCTTGAATTTAATATCATGATGTACTCTCTGTTAGTCTGTTACATAGCTTCATTTTGCACCCATTTCCACTTTACTATTTACATTTCAAATTTTCAATGCTATCAAAAATTTTATTGTCGGATTCTTGAAAATAAATTTTTATGTCTATTCTTAAAAATTGATAATAGCTTTTCATGTCTAGGGTCTCCATTAAAGTTGACATTAGCTTCGGCACCCCTTCTCGCCATTAAGTTCGGCACCGCTTGTCGGGACTTGAGTTCATCGTCGAGTCCGGCACCGCTTGTTGGGACTTGAGTTCGTCGTCGAATCCGACACCGCTTCTATTGACATTTCGGATTTTATCATTTTCAACTCTATTCCATTTTCATTTGTTTGTAGTAATTGTCTTAATTATTTTGTTTGATAATATTATTTTTAGATTCAAATGTCTAATAGAAAATTTGAATTTGGGTATGAAAAACTCAAAAAGAAAAGAAAAATCGAAAAACTCATTCAATCTCAAAAAGGTGCTTTAGATAGATTTATTGTCACAAATAAACAAAACATTACATCAAGCTCAACTCAGAACGAAATAGAGTTGGAAGATGACATAAAAAGAATGAAACAAAATGAGATTGACAACCAGATTTATAGTAGTATTCAAATATCTACTAAAACAATATCTAGTGAAGAACACAATAAGAAATTAGATGAAGATAGGATAAATAAGGATAGTGTAGAGTTTAATGAAACTAATTCTATTTCTATAAATATATATGATCCTGGTCGATGGAAAAATATTGATACAAAGTTGAGAGATCTATTAGTGGAAAGAGGTCCAATTAGAGATTATGATCTTCATTTTCCTAGGGATGAAAATAATAGACACTTTTCTACTATATATTACATTCGTAAGTTACCTAATGGCGAAAAATATGATAGAAGATGGTTAGTGTATTCGAAGGATTTGGATAGGGTATATTGTTTTTGTTGTAAATTATTTGATTCAAAGTCTAGCACGAGTCAATTAGTCAATGAAGGAAGTAGGGATTGGAAAAATCTAGGTATCAAGCTTAAAAGTCATGAAACAACTAATGAACATATCATTAGTATGAATAGGTGGATTGATGTAGAAGTAAGATTGCTAAAAAATAAAACAATTGATAAAAGTCTCCAGGAACAAATAAACCAAGAGAAGGATCATTGGAAAAAAGTTCTATTGAGAATTATTGCTGTCGTAAAAAATCTTGCAAAAAATAATTTAGCATTTCGAGGAAAGAATGAAAAGATCTATCAAAGCAATAACGGAAATTTTCTAAGTTTTATTGAAATGATTGCAGAATTTGATCCAGTAATGCAAGAACATGTTCGACGCATTCAACATGGTGAAATTCACAATCATTATTTAGATCATAATATTCAAAATGAATTGATTCAAATATTAGCGTCTGAAATTAAAGCTATAATAATTAAAAAGATTAAAGAAGCAAAATACTTTTCTGTAATACTTGATTGCACTCCTGATGCAAGCCATCAGGAACAAATGACCCTAGTTTTAAGATGTGTAGATACTTCAACAAGTCCAGTAAAAGTAGAAGAATATTTTTTAGAATTTTTAGAAGTAGATGATACCTCTGGAAAGGGCCTTTTTAATGAACTTATAAATATAATAGAAAAACATAAACTTGAGGTTAATGATATAAGAGGACAAGGGTATGACAATGGATCTAATATGAAAGAAAAACATCAAGGTGTACAAAGAAGATTATTAGATATAAATCCTAGAGCATTTTACACACCATGTGGATGTCATAATTTGAATTTAGTATTATGTGATACTGCTAACTCATGTTCTAAGGCTATATCTTTTTTTGGAGTGATACAATGAATTTATACCTTATTTTCTTCTTCTACAAAACGATGGAAAATTTTACAAGATAATGTATCTACATTAACTCTTAAACCTTTGTCACAGACACGTTGGGAAAGTCGTATTGAAAGTGTCAAAGCAATTAAACATCAAGCTCCTAAAATAAGAGATGCCTTAGTTCAATTAGCAGAGACTAGTGAAGATCCTAAAATAAAGAGTGAAGCCATATGCTTAGCTACATATGAGATTGAAAATTTTGAATTCTTATTAGGCATGAATATTTGGTACGATATATTGTTTGCTGTTAACTCAGTTAGTAAGATTTTACAATCTGAAGACATGCATATTGATGTTGCTATAGATCAATTAAAAGGTCTTCTTTCTTATTTAAAAAGTTATAGAGAAAATGGATTTATGAATGCTTTGAATTCATCTAAAGAAATTGCAAATGAAATGGAAATAGAACCTACATTTCGTGAAAAACGTGTGATCCGTAGAAAAAAACAATTTGATGAAAATACTGATGATGAGACACCAAGATCAGCTGAAGAATCTTTTAGAATTGATTACTTTTTATATATAGTAGATCAAGCTATTTCTTCAATTCAAAGTAGGTTTGAACAATTCACTATATATGAAGATATTTTTAGTTTTTTGTTTAATTTTAAAAAATTAAAATCTTTGAATGAAGAGAATTTGAAAATATGTTGTCTTAATCTTGAAAACTATTTAAAGCACGGTGAATATTCTGATATTGATGGTCTTGATCTGTTTTCAGAGTTAAACGTTTTAAAAGAAATTTTACAAATAGAAACTAGTACCTCTATTGATACTTTAAGTTTTATTAAAAAAACAGATTCTTTTCCAAATGCATGCATTGCTTACAGGATATTGTTAACAATACCTGTAACAGTTGCTTCTGCTGAAAGAAGTTTTTCAAAATTAAAGTTGATAAAATCTTATTTGCGGTCAACTATGTTACAAGAAAGATTAAATGGATTAGCTATATTATCGATTGAAAATAGTATTTTAATGAATCTTGAGTACAAAAGTTTGATTAGCAATTTTGCATCTCAAAAAGCTAGACGGATTATTTTTAAATAAATTTTTAAAGTATTTTGCACTTATTAAAATTTATTATTATTATTATTATTATTATTATTTTTAAAAAAAAGGCCTCTCTTAGAAAGTTCGCCTTAGGCCTCCAATTGCATCGGGCCGCCCCTGGATATAACACATGACTCAATATCTGAAAGAAACAACCTCTGGGTTCACAACTACGTGGGAGCTACAACAGTCAAACTTAGGGAAGAGTTTAGCACAATATCAGAGCTTGATACAGCCAAAAGAGCCTCAGATAGTGTTGTTTCAATGCATGCTGCATCAAATTTTCAAATGCATGTTCCTATATTTTTTACATTATTTTTTCTCTTTTTTCTCTTGCTGACTTGATAGCTTGGATGTATTTGATTACACCTCTCTCTCGTCCATGCCCGTCCAATACTGCTCTAGGACAAACAAAGTCTGGAATGGGGCTTTGCTTTAAACTCAGACAAACTCAAATCCAAAATCTATATTAGTGATTTCTGTGACAACAAGCCTAGATTTTGGGAGATGACAGAAACATATCCATTTCAATTGACAATAATGCAGAGGAAGTCTCAAAAAATTCCTCCATTTTAAAGGCAAATAAGCACATTATGGAAGGTGTGTCATCATAATCTTACAAAAGACAGATAGCAGCTACATAACAAGTGAAAAACATAGTCGTCAATGGTGGATGCATAATTTACCAGAATATGAAAGAGAAATTCCAAATTATGGTAAATATTAGTCTAGGACATTGTCATATTGAAGATAATCAACTCACGGGATGCTCTAACAACTAAAAATTAATCAGTGATCTATGATAAGGGCCAAAATGTTGATAACAACCATGTTTGTTTCATTGTGTTGCAGGTTGATTCTTAGTAGATATAACATAGCGCTATTTGTTTCTGTACACATGTGCAACACATGCTTGTGAAGACGCTCAAGCACACAAACATGTGTGTGTATCCACATAAGGAGAATCCATGGCTTTCAGATTAAAATACTGAAAAAAACAAATAACAAAAGAAATGAGATTTTACTACAGCTAGATTGAAATCAAATAAGAAAAGTGACATGCATATTTGCTCTAGCAAGCTGCATGACAAAAACCTCTACCAAAAGCTTGTACTTACCGATATTGTAGATTAATGCTTTCAAAATAGTAAGGTATCTGATCCTTATCCAGTAGCAAACTCCATACAGGAAATCCTTCACAGGCAGACCTAGAAACAAAATAGTAATGTAAATAATTGAAATTGTTATAAGTAATTTTGTTATCCAAATATCTGAGGATGAACTTCATTATCCAAAAACATGTGAGTTTGAGTCAAACTTATTTTTATGTGACTAATAGGGAATCATTGACAGAATAGTATAACACTCCTTAAAGGGTAAGGGTTCAAAGCTTAATCTAATGAGAGGTTACATAAAGGACCAGCAGGATCAACAATCAAAAAGCAATGATGGATTAATATAAAATAACATGACAGGCATTTAGATTCTATACATTTGTACATATGCAAGCATGTTCTGCTTCCTCAATTTTGGCTATCCACCACATGCCAAACTCATATACTTTAACAGTTAACATCATCAACAGGAAGCAACAGCTTAATGACTATAAGTCTCAGATGTTAAGAGTCTCCAGGATATGGGCAAAAATTAACCTACAAAATACCATATACAATTGCTCCAGCACTGGTATAAAAAGATTTAGTGTCTTTTTCTAACCATTGCTCACTTCCAAGGTGAAGATTAAAGGACGAAAACAGGATTTCCTGCAGCCTAGTCATGCTGTCTTAAAAGCAAGGACAAAAACAGAAAAGAAAAGAAAAGAAAAGAAAAATGACCTCTTTGTGGCCCATCCGACCATTAATGGCTTTAAAAAAGCCAAGCCTACTAACAAGTCTTGCAAGTCGATTAGTCAATAAAGTTGCATCTTTTGCTCCGACCTAGGTTAGAGATCCTACTTCAATTCTTCAAAATGTGGCATAGTTATGTTTCCTCAAATGCATGATCAATCTAAAATATACAATGAGCTTGTTATGCCCCGTAACACAAACATCCATATCCATGACATAATAGACAAGATTCATGAGCAGCTACTTAAAAGGCTAAAAGTAAGGCCACCATATAATTTGTATTTCCAAATAATTGATGATATCATTTATTAGAACCTAAAACCACATGGGAAATTACCACTAACAATGCCTTTCACAAGCAAAAGACACCATTCGGTGAATTGAAAAGACATCCAACTTCATCACTTTATCATAGTTACACATGCATTCTTCAATTACTTTCCCATAACCAGAATATGCTACATTGCTATCCATGCAAGCATCTCTTGTTCAATTAAGTGCATGGAACCTGGCACACCAAAAGTATGATTTACCGTTATACATCCTTTACCAAGGAATCTTCCATTCCATGGAATGCATAATATTGGGGACCACTCGTTGTTCACTAGTATTATATAAAAATGCAAGATCGTGAAAGAATAACAAGCAAATGCAAATTGCTCCAACTTCAATTGTTGCACTCAGAACAGTTAATGGACGGATCCCAGCAGTGCTTGCTCCAAGTGCTCATTCCAATGGGCAACAAAAGGTACTCGATCTGTATTTCCAGACTTGGTCCACAAAATTGTAATTGCTACCTCTAGTGCCTCAAGTCCCATTATCTTCTATATTTTTGGAACCTAAAACAAATCCCCATGCAATTTGTTTACATCAAAAACCTCTGAAGAAAATAAATATCTTTGAACAAAAGCTTTAGCAGAAGATAAGAATTGTTACAAAATCAATTTAGTCTTAGTTACCAAACTAGTTTGGAACTTAAGCAGCAAAAACCAAAATAAAAAAGGCACATTAGAAAAGGAAACGTATCCCATATGCTAAAACAAGAAAAATACAAGAAAAAGGTTCCATCTAATTTCTCCACCATTTTCTTATAGCTTCCAATATGAAGCCAAGCATGCTAGGTGTTCCAATAGCCAACCTCCAATTAACATTGGAGAACAAAAATTCAACTATAATAGATCTCTAATTACGTATTCAGCATCAAAAATTACACAAACTTCACGTAGAGTAGTTCAATGCCAGACATAATGATAGTCCGACTAAACACAACAAAATAATTTCAGAAAACAGAATATTTGCTCAAATATAAAGCAATGAATTGCAACCTAACATTATCCTGTAATCCAGAATTCAAACCAACATCGTCAAACAGCACGATAATGCCATAACATGCTACCCTATGGTACCAGAAAGAGGAATTTCAAAATAATAAAGAAAAAACAAACTATTTCATATTTTCATGTAATATCACTCAAATTAATCTAAAGCATATACTTTTTTCTTTTAAAAAAGGACCAGACGATTTAGTAAAGGAACACAAAGATCGCTCTTTTAAACCAAAACAATGGTATCTTTCTCACACCAAACGCTGCATCGTGACAGAATTAGCATCTCAAAAGCTAAAACGGGCAGAGAGACCGCAGTTTAGCCACCATGAAGTAATAAAACCATCAATAACTCCAATAGTCACAGACTGAAAGAAATCTAACTTAAAAATCTAACCTCTAATCTAGAATAATCTGGCGATGAAAGAATGTAAATTGGCATCGGAGCAAGGAACGGCGGCGGCGGCGAGAGCCCCTCTTTGCCCTCCCTTCGTAGGCGGGCGCGAGCGCTTCCGAGGGTGTTGGGGGGATAGGAGACTTGGAAAGCTGCAAACCCTACTTTCCCGAAAGACTCCCACGGGTTTTATAGGACTCCGTCCATACGGAGCCGCCCCGCTGCTGGCCTGGTATTTTGACTTGGATTTCAGTGACCATTTTCTTTACGAAAACTTTCAAGAATTGCTTCTCTTGGGGCGAAACAGGGAGCCGAATGGGAAATATATGCGGGTCCCGCTGGTTGTCGTGCGATGATTGTGGAGTTTGTGCAATTAGTGGTCAGTAGTTGGTTGGAAAGGGTGGATTTGTTCGGGGTTTTTAGTAGGAAATGACGAAATGAGGCACCCATGTCCGAGGGGGGAATCGAATCGAATCCATGCATCTAACTTGTTGCCCAAGACATGGCAAAGCTGGATTTGTTGACCGTTGGATTGGAACGCTGGTGACCTGGGGCTTAACTCAAACGAATATCAGCTTCGGGTGGAGGTTAGCGGAGGTCAAATGGTTGTGAGGGAGTTTCTGGGTGGGTATTTGAGGTGCCGAAAGTTACAACGTGTTCCAAAGAAAAAACAGCGAACTGCGGATTTTATTGGTGAGAATTTATCTCCAGGCGTGGCTAGAACGGCGTTGGCGTCTACCCCCTCAGGGCTCGTTTGGTTCGCAGAAAAAGCAGGGGAGAAAGTGTGGTCAACGGGAAAGTAATAAGATGCCTCTTGTTTGGTTGGAGTTTTCAAAGAAGAGAGAAGGAAAAGTTGTATTTCCATGGGAATGTGATTCCCACATTTCATGGGAAAGTCTTTCCCATGAGAAACATGGAAAAGTTACTTTCCCATGAGGCGGGAATCACTCCATTTTTACTTTTTCCCAAAAAGTCCCTTCAGCATTAAAGAAGCATTAAAGAGGCATTAAAAACCTAATTTTTATTAAGGGCATAATAGGAATTATATATAACTTTCCTAGGAAAGTGGATGGCCAACCAAACATAAGCACCTTGGAAATTTGTCACTTTCCCATGGTCAACCAAACATGCTAAAAGTACTTTCCTAGGCATCCTCTTCCTAGGAATTTGTTTCCCAGGAATCATATTCCTAGGAAGGAAAATGCTTCCCGCGAACCAAACGAGCCCTCATTGTCGATGGTGCCCAGGATCGATCAATTTACATTGCAAGGCCCATCTACCCTCTCGTTGTCCCTGGTGCTGGCCTTGGAGGAGACCGTTAGTGTGGCAAGTATGAGATGGTAAAATTAGAGCGATGCACTAGAGTATCTGAATGAAGGACAGTGAAATGATCATTAGATCGGTCAAGTGATTAACATCATCTACCATATTTGGTTATCCATGTACACCCCAAACCTAGAACTCGAGTCTGGAACGCGACACGGCTGTACATTCCATACGGCTCTGCCCTAGAGAATATACTATGCCTGGAAATTTATCATAACCTCAATATCCGTAATCAAAAATGATCTCAATTTATAAAGAACAATAAAATTGATCCAATTACAAAATTTAATCATCCATCTAGTATCTGTAATACTCTATATAATCATCATGTCTACCTGTAACTCAACCAGCCAAGTACTACGCAACCTGCAACTCTAAAAAAGGGAAAGGAAAAGGGGGTTGCAAGCTTTACACTCCAGTTAGAATCTCGGACTGCTATACCCTAAGTAATAAGAAAATAACTAATTAGTAATATCGTATCAATACTCGGAAAGCTTATACAAATGATATGCACATAAGTTCTCATTATCATCTTTTCAACGAAGCACATATATATACATAAATATATATATCAAATGTAATCAATTATTCAATAACAATTTCTTATTTCATTTCATCCATTTCTCATTAACTTAATTTTCATGTTTCTCATTGATTAACTTTTGTCTTTAGATTACCCAAGATCATGACTCAATTCAAGATTGATACCGTATCACGTTATACCCGTGGTGGCTATCCGACCTACGTTATAGGCTTATAGCCCTGGTGGCTATCCGACCTACGTTATAGCCCGTGGTGGCTTTCCATGCATAAGCTTGTGGAGGCTTTTTAAGTGTCAGCTTATAATTATGTTCTCAACATCTGATACGTATAATAACCACATAAGTATATTTGTACTGAAAATTATATAAAAGCATATCATCATATGCCAAGCCGATGCAAATTTTACAATACAAATCCAGCGATACAAACCAATAAACATATATGGGTGTGTGTGTATATGATGATTCGAGCATAAAAATTCTTACCTCTACCAAATAGAGACTGACTAACATAATGATCACTAATCCGCTTCAAAATCCATGAGGTGGGATGCAGAGTACCCCGATCAAAACTTACTTATGCAGATGACTTTTCTTCTACAGAATCAAACTCGATTATTAAAAGAAAGTCAAATAGTGGACTAGTAACTTAAACTGTCTACCAACATCCACTAGAGGTCCATCACCAGATCCCCCCGAGATCCTATTACCATCTACCAAGGTCAACTAGAGAGAGAGATGCCAAGAGAGAGAAAAAAAAGAAAGAAGGAAGAGAAAGAAACTCAAGAGAGAAGATAGAAAGAGTAGAAGAAAGAAGAGAGAGAAACCCTCCCTCTCCTTTATTCATGAGTGCGGAAGGTCGACTTCTCCTTCTCCTTTCCTTTCCCCCCTTCCCCCGCAGGTCCAAGGGGGCGGCGGCCATGATGGACCAACCCCCACTCGACGACGTCCACAGGCAGCTGCAACCCCGACCAAACCGATGGTCGGTGATATCTATGCTTGGTGGAAGAAGATTGAAATGGGGGTACCCTATTTCGGATGGATTTTTTGGTGATTGCCGACTCAATTTGAAGCGAACGAAGGCCAATATATGACTAGAAGAAAGAGAAGGAGATGAGGGATCCTTAACTTAGTTCGGCGAGGCTTTTCAGTTACCCTTTCCGACACCAATCCGAGGAAGAATTTTGGAGAAGAATCGTCGAGATCAGCGGCGATTCTTGGAAAAACCATGAACAATTTTCAATGGAGGAGGAGGAGGTTTAAGTAGATGAGATCCCCGAGTTCTAGATGAACTTGGATTTGTCTTAGGAGTCCCTAATTTCTGTCGAAATTGGAGAAGCAATCGGAGTCTTCTTCTCTGCCTTCATCATGCCATAGGGCACGTTAGCCTTAGGCTTGGGCTTTTCAAGCCGGCCCACAAGCCCACAAGCTGGGCTAGTCATGGGTCGGGCTGGGCCTGGCCACTCCGGGCTGGCCCACAAGCCCACGGAACAAGGTTGGGCGTGGTCGTGCTAGGCCAGACCACTCCGGGCCGGCCTATGAGTCCAAAAAAATTTAGGTTATTACAATCCAGAATTACACACATCTTTGAAAATGTGGATCAAAGCCTCTATAACTTTCATGAAAGCACAAGTTTAGGCAATTTATTCAGAGGATCGTGACCGCCGGTGAAAACTGAGTCCCTTATACAGCACATCATATATCTTTTAGGGTGACATACTTCATCAGGAACCCTTATCCTTTGATTTTCTCAAAATCAACTTTGATGATAGTGGACTAGAGGGTGGTGCGAACAGCAGAGCTGATTTTTTGATACGCAATTAGGGATCCATATTGGTGGCTGCAGGAGGATGTTATCTATATGATGTTACGATCCTACCAGCTGAGACGAGAAGAGCCTGGGAGGGTTTGATTTATGCAAGCACAACCCTAAAATTTTCTAATTTAGTACTTGAAGGGGACTAAAGGATAGCTATCGATTAGTTATCTGACCTGCAGACCCACACTAAAGACTCCCACCCTTCTCTTAAGGAACTAAGAAGTATGACCACTACTTTGGAGTCATTTAAGGCTATCTATTATTTACAGAAAAGCCAGAGTGCAGCAACCTGGATAGCTTCTTATATTGCTAGAGACTCAGATTTGGTTTCCTGTGATTCAGCTCATATAGTACCTACTCAACTACATGATATGTTGCATGCAGATGCTATTCCAGAATCGTGTAATCATGCCACACCTCACTAAAAGCACAAAAAAAAGAAAAAAAGAAAAAAAAGAAAAAAGCGCATCGGCATCCTGTTGAGACTTGAATCGCCCAGGGCTTGCAAATGGAACGGGACAAAGCATGCCTTGATTTAGTCCAAGCTCAATTGGAATACTTTTTAAACATAGTTATCAGAACCAAAAAGGGGCAGAATTACTGGTTCACAGGTCCAACCATATGTCACACTAAACAATTGATCTCATTGGCAAGGAGACTTTTCCTGTTTGCCCGAACTTGAGGATTCCACGTGTTCTCTCAATTTTTGGTGAGGGGTTTCACTGATGGAATGAGTCATCAAGCAACTAAACCAGCTAGGTTTCCCTCGAACGGACTAACTCTAGTGAGCTACCAAAAAAAAAAAAAGAAGTTACAATATACGAAACCCAGGTTACTTGCAGATATAATCCAACTATTGAACTCAAAAGCGGTCCAATATATTTGGAGGTCTAAGGTCGTTTTCTCTTTGAAGCCTTTTCTGTGGTGGGCCGGTCTAAGACGGACTCACAGGAGGACCTTTTTTTTCTTGGTAAAAGTTGACCGTAAATAAGAACCGGTAGGAGTGTAGTTATATTATTTCTTGGACAACTCGCAAGAGCTAGTTTCTATTTGTTTGGAACTGGATTAGCCAACAGCTGCTAGTCTATGTAGTGCTTTGCAAAACGAATGAAAAGATTGTAGCTATGTAAAAGTATTTAAAATGGACTTTTGCCCCTATGCATAAACTTTTTTACCCCACGCTCAATCTTCTTGCACATTTTCTATGAGAATAAATATGTAATTTGACATCGTTTACTCCTTTGTTTCTCCAATCCATACCCCCAAAAAGTAATTTCATAAAATGTTTTAGAATCTAAAATCACGGAATATTTACACTTCTTGAAGGGCATGTGCAAGTCAGCATTTAAAATTAAAAATCATTTGAAATGGAGGTTAAAGGTGGATTTGGACCCTTAACCTTGTATATTTTCGATACCTTTAGTAACCACTAAAACACAAAATGAACTATGACTTTTATTCTAACAGATTATATCTCTATTTGATAGAAGGTAATAAAAACAAACCTTACTAAATAATTTTGATTCTTTTGGATGTTTGTAAAACTTTGTGTTTGAAATAATAAAATAGTCGATAAATTTCCATATATTTTTCTATAGTATATTTTTTTTAAAAAAAATAAGTAGATGATTCATCATTTTTC
This sequence comes from Phoenix dactylifera, assembly GCF_009389715.1. NCBI lineage: Eukaryota > Viridiplantae > Streptophyta > Magnoliopsida > Arecales > Arecaceae > Phoenix > Phoenix dactylifera. The sequence goes on from NC_052407.1 coordinate 1,219,532, forward strand.
ATATTGTAATCAAGGAGTATCAAAAGATGCAAATCCATGTGCTTTAAAGAGTAGTTTTTATTGACCATAAAAAGAGTAGTTTTTAAAATAAAATATTTTTAAATAGTCATATATGATTTCTTAGACTATATCTCACTTTTTATAATTTTAACCAATTGACCTGATGATTGCATTAGTGACTCAATGACTCATCTGGTGGTTCTCCGGTTGAGTTTAAGAACTAGGCTTTGCTGACTTTTTGATGAATAATTAGTGTAACAAGTAATTATGGTTCTTTTTTCATAAATAGTTTTACACAACTCCATAATGGTACTTGATGGGGGGAAAAGTGGACCACCCAGCATATATGATTAAAGCACCCGAATCTGACGGCGGGCATGATCTCGGTAAGCATGGGCTCGGCAGGCATGATCTCGGCAGGCATGATTTTGGCATGTGTGATCTCGGTAAGCATGGCCTCGACAGGCATGATCTCGGTAAGCATGGTCTCAGCCGAGCAAGGCCCAACAGCTCGGTAAGTATTGATATTTTATAACAGCTCTACTTCAGACAGCTCTACTTCCAACAGAGCGTTAGTAGTAGAGCTGTTGGAAGTAGAGCTGTCTGAAGCAGAGCGTTTATAAAAAATTGTTTGCTGTTTGGTAACTACATTTCTAAAGTGCTGTGGCACTTTAACATGTGTTTGGTAAACAAACTGAGAAAGTATTTTTGTATGACAAAATGACCATAAAGGACATTACCAGTATTATACAATAGAGCATAATAAAATATAATATGTATTAATACATAAATATATGATATAGTATAATATTAATGTAATGTAATATAATATTATTATAATATAGTACTATAACATTATGTATTATAGAATAATAATTTAATATAATATTAAATTATTTAACATAACATATCAATGTATTATGATATAATGTAATATAATGTTATATTTATAGAATAATATAATAATAAATATATAAAATATTATAATTATTAGTGTAAATTAATTTTTCATCCTTCTAATAACCGTTTATCTCTCTAATAAATTTTCTAGCTAGGTGATAAAATTGGTTAAATAATTACTAATATTATTTATTTATTTATTTATTTAGATTAGATTATTTGCCACTCACCCATTATTTTTTTTATTTTATTTATTTATTTATTTATTATTTTATTTTATTAAAATATAGAGGGGTCGCCGGCCATGGGTGGTGGCCGGTATGGTGGCTGCCACCATGGGCAACCACAAGCTCCCAAAACAAAAAAAAAAGAAAAAAAAAGAAGAGGAAGAAGGAACAGTGACGGCGGCGTTGAGAGGAAGAAGAAGAAAGAGAAGAAGAGGAAGGAGATGGGTGAGAGAGGAAGAGGCGGGATGAGGGTTTTGGGAAAAAAAAGTGAGATTTAAATGGGGTACTTTGGTCAAAAAAATAGCTTCCCGACAAAGCTGAAAACAGCATTTTCTGAAAGCTCCAAATTGGAGCTTCTCCCCAAAAGCTGTTTTCAGCTTCCCGCAATTTTCGAAAATTTTACCAAACACCATTTTTATCTGAAAGTGCTTTTGAAGGGCCAGAAAGTGCTTTTTGGCCCTCCAAAAGCTCCCCCAAACAGGGCCTACTTCCAACAGCTCTACTGCCGACAGCTCCCCCAAACAAGGCCCAAGCCCTGGCCGCTCGATCCAGAATCCACCGCCGAGGCCTCCGACAGATCAAGTTCCGCAGATCCAACCTGAACAGTTCGACGTTTTGGTGCAACAAGTCCAAACGCTAGCCACAGCAATCCAAAGCCTGCAACAAGCGGAGGCTCCTCTTATGCCGCCTCCACGAGTTCACACTCGATCGGCACTCCCTCCAGATGGGCCCGTGTTCCGAGGCCGTAATCCTCGGATTCTTCAAGGATCAATGATAGGGAACAGCGCAGCCATCAAGATTCTTCCCACGTGTCCCCTCGGAGGGAGTCGTCAAGGAGTTGCCAGGATAGAAGGCTGCAGCCTCGAACCCGGCCGCAACCTTCTGAAGCCGGATCGACCCCGGATCAATAAGTACCAGAACGAACCACCACGGTGACTTCTCAAGGCGGAGAACTCGACAAGAAGGTTGAAGAACTCGGACGGCAAATCGAGGTGCTCCGGGACCAAAGAGTAAGGCGTGAGGGCGACCCCGATTTGACCACCAAGTCACCTTTTTCCTGCCTAATCGAGGATGAACCAATCCTACCGAGATTCAAGATGCCCCAAATAGAACCATAAAATGGGAAACTGATCCACTGGATCATCTGGAGAGTTACAGAGCCCTCATGGCACTGCAAGGATCCTCGAAGGCTTTACTATGCAAAGCCTTCCCCGCAACCCTCCGAGGAACGACCCGGTTTTGGTTCTTTGGCTGAAGCCGAGCACCGTGTTCTCGAAAAATTCGACCCGGATCCAGCTATGTAAGGCCTTCCCCGTAACCCTCCGAGGAACGACCCGGATCCAGCTACTCACCGTGGCCGAGTCACCCTCCAGAAAATTCAAGCTTGCCCGGAGCACCCGCCGCGCGTAGAACAGGCCCATCCAGGCTGCTCGCAACTCTGCCCCTGGAACCGAAGTATCAAAAATCTGACAGCCCCCTACTGCCACCGCATTAGAACTCGGGCCCCTAACAACAAATCCGGGCCCTCCCCTCTTGCCACCATTCAAAACAGAGTTATCAAAATTGACCTTGAGGGAACTCGGGGGTGGGAGCTCCCAGGTAAAAAATATCCTATGTAGAGCTGCCGAAGCAATGTGGTGGCCCTATATGTTCCGAGCTATCAAAGGTCCATGACTTGTCAAAAAAAAAAAAACCGAGCAATGGATTACCAAAATAATTCTATGCCAAAAAATGACTTATTGAAAAAAAAAAAAAGTAACTATCAATTCCATGCCTCCCCGTAATGTTCCCCACTCCTGTTTTCGTCTGACGTGGCGAAACAAATTCCACGCTGCTTACGTGGGTCCGGTGCACTTTATAAACTGGTGAAATCACTGGTGCCGCGTACTACCATTCCTCATTAAAATTCATTGTACCAGAAAGATTTCGGCCGGCGACCTGAAGCCCGGACCCGCATTTAGGGTGAGCGACGGAGGCGAGAAAGAACGGAGAGAGAGAGAGGGGACAGAAACGAGGGGAAGCCCGCTTCCTTCCGTTCTTCCTTTCCGCGTCCAAACCACGCCGTTCCCTCCTCCCCCCTCCCTTTCCCTACCTTATTTTTCCTAGCAAACGAACGTCTTTTTCAAAACCCCTCTCTTTCTTCTCTCTCCTTTTACTCCTCTGCTTTCTTATCCTTCTCCTTTCTCTTTGGATTGTTCCCGTTTTCCTGATCTATTTTCTTGGCTTCTATCAAGAACTGGGATTTGGAGTCAAAGATCGATCGGTATTGGACGGTCTGATCGGTTCTTGGGACAGTCGAGATGGATTTGTTCAACAGGGCGAGGGTGGTCCGGCTGCGGAGCCACCACGACAAATATTTGATGGCGGACGAGGACGAGGAGCACGTGTGCCAGGAGCGCAATGGGGCGTCCCGCAACGGCCGGTGGACGGTGCAGATCGTGGACGGGCCCGCCCCGGTGCTGCGCCTCAAGAGTTGCTACAACCGCTACCTCACCGCCTCGAACGAGCCCTTCCTCCTCGGCTTAACCGGCCGCAAGGTCTTCCAGACCGCGCCCCCCCGCCTCGACTCCTCCGTCGAGTGGGAGCCCATCCGCGAGGGCGTTCAGGTCAAGCTCAAGACCCGCTACGGCCACTTCCTCCGCGCCAATGGTGGCCTCCCGCCATGGCGCAACTCGATCACCCATGACATCCCTCATCGCACCGCCACCCAGGAATGGATTCTCTGGGATGTCGATGTCGTCGACGTACTCACGAGCCCCTCTGCCTCGCCGGCCGTGCCGTATCTGCCGGTCGAGCATGACAGAGCTTCCGAGTCCCCCAAGCCGGCCAACATGTCCCCGAAACTGTCCAAGATGGAGGTCTGCTGTCGTTTTCTCTTTTCCTTTTACTGCTTAGAACGTCAGATGTATTATTATTATTTTTTTAAAAAAACTTTTCGTAATTCTTAATCGTTCTTGAAATTGCATCCGTCTTACTTGTCCTCAAATTTGCATTATGCCATGCTGTCTTAAATGGTGATTGGTCTTGAATTTGTATTTGTTTCTTTTTGTTTTTTTTTGCACCTTAACTGTTCTTCATATTGCTCTAATTCACATTCTGTCATTCTGTTTTGGTCTTGGTTGGAGCTTTTAGCCATCTTTTTTTTTCCTTTTTTCACATTATCGATGCTCTTAAAGCATTTTTTGTCTTGTTCTATATCTGGAAATTTGTTGAATTCCATTGTTTTTCTGTCTTAATCCATAGAATGTTATTAAATAGGTGTTAGTCATCCAGTTCTTCATATTGGTTGAATTCACATTCTGTCATGCTGTTGTAGTCTTAATTGGAGTTGAATTCATATTGGTTGTCCATTTTTTTTCCTTTTTCACATCATCATTGCTCTTGAAATGCTTTTTTTTTTGTCTTGTTCTAGATCTGAAAATTTCTTGAATTCCATTGTTTTTTTCTGTTTTAATCTTTAGAATGTTCTTAAATAGGTGTCAATCGTCCTCTTTTAAACGCTGGTTGCGCTTTAATGGCGTTTTTGCGGTGATTGTACCATTTTTGATCATTAATGTTCTCGTGTTTCAAGCATATAGTAAGTTTTGAATGCTCTTGTTCTGGCAGTCATCCTCCTCTTTCTCTGGGTCGCTCCACAAAGTGGAGGGTCGGACTGTTCACTATACTGTTGCAGACAATGATGGCTACGTGGATGAGAGCTTTGAGGAGTCTTCCTTCATTTTCAATGGGCTGAGCGTGGACGAGCTGACTCACAAATTGGAGGAAGAAACAAATCTCAGCGATATAGTTGTGTGCTACAAAAACCCAGTGAATGGCAAGCTCTGTCCCCTCCATCTGACCCTCCCACCTAACAACATGATGATGCATGTTGTGGTAGTCCGGGCCTCATCAAAAGGTGAAAAATTGGGCTGCACATGCTTGTTATAAACTCATGAATCCTTTATGTCTTGACATAACTATAGACATGGACCTGGGTGTTAGAAGATCTGTTTTCATATACAATTTTTTCCCTTTTAATTGAAAGTTTTGATAACTTTCAAAGCATAGGAATCTCTCTCTGCTTTACATGTGAAACTGAATTTCAAGTGCCCCTTTCTTATTTATTTCATTACATTTGTATGATTGAATTCAATAATTATAAGCTAAAAGCTTATATATCTTAGATTCAGCAGTACCTTTGACCATTCATACGGATGTTTATGCCTGCTTGATTAGATACAGATTCTGAGTAAAATCTGTGCTCTGTTATTTCCATCTAGCTTATAGAATAAGTAGACTGTAATTAAGTTGATCTTGAGCATGGCTTAATTAATGTCGAGGTTGAGCTGTTCAGGAAAAACTTTGTAAGAACCTGGGGTCTTTGATTGTATGTGCAGTAGCAGCTGAAATGCTTTCGAATACTAAATACTTAATTCATTAGATTCATATTTTGTTTCTCTTTTTGCCTGCAAGAGAACATTAGGTTGATATCTTGAGTACATATGTTCGAATCATAGATTATATATATATATATATATATATATATATATATATATATCTGCTAGGTTCATCAAGCTTCACATGACTGAGCTAAGCAATTCTCAAGCTCAACTCAATTACTAATGGAGCAATCACTTTTTGAGCCAATTATTGAGGCTACATAAGCTGCTCAATCATTTGACAGCCAAAGGTTAGCATTGAGTTAAGCAGATAATTATTGAGCTATGCCCTTTTCACAATTTTATGATTGTTCATATGCTTCTAATTGAAATGACAATGCCTTATGAAGCATATGGGCCAGAATAATGCTAAGTTTGGAAATAGCAGATAACGATGGTAGAAAGGAAGATTATCTCAACTGTGTGACTGTGTCTCTTTTTATTAACTCTGTTTTTGATTTGGGCTGCTCATTTATCATAAGATGTTCTCTGTGGAAAACTCTAATCTGTAATTCTACTTCTCTATAGTATTCATTAGGGTTTTCATTCTCATTCTTTGATTAGTTATTGTGGTCCTCTACTTATCTCTTCTAAGGTGCCCCTCTCTCTTCAATCTTCAAGAGATATAAGAAGAACTGAAGGCTTTCTGTACTTCAGACAGATATTATTGGTAAACGTTCTGGATATCTGCAAAAGCCAATGCTTGGTAGTGGAAAATCCACAGGCAAGGAATGAATTGGAATGATAGCATTCCCTATGACAGGCTGAACCCCCTCACCCACCCTACCGCCCCTCTTTCTATTAATAATTCAAAGTCTAGAATTTCCTTTATTACAAGTAAGTAGAAAAACATTTAATGGTTATTTTAACAATTAAAATCAAAATTCAGCTACGCGTAATGCTTATGTTTCTTCTTTCCATCATACCGTTTTAATCAAATTTTCATTTGGTTCTTTACTGTTTATTTTGGTCATCCTATAATGCACTTTTTTATTAGTGAAAGATGGACTTCTTTAAGCACCATGGCCTTTTGTAAAATTTTTCTAGAGTTGTTTATTTTTGTACACTATTGTTCTGAGGCAGTTTCAACCTTTTTGCTGTTCTAGGATTACTCCCTGTTCCATTTGCGACATGAGAAGTGCTTCCTATTCTCAAATTCCCATATTTACCACTGAGATGAAGTCCGCAAGATGCAGTTTGAGTGGGAACATAAGCGAATTGTTTCAGAAGTATGAAACATGCCACACACTTTCTAGCTAATTTTAAAAATTTATTATATTCTCTACAAAATTTTGAAATGATTTTCAACTATTCATAAATTTGTTATGTACAACATTTTTGTATCTTTTTTAGGTTTAATACCTTGATACATTGTCATTATTTTTATTCTTTGGGACATTTTTCTTGACTCATTTAAGTTGTGACTAAAATTTTTTCATGGAACATTTAATCCGGAGTTCAATTTTGTTTTATGATGTTTTCACATTTAGGAATGATGTTTTTTTTTCTTTTAATTTTATTTGATTTATATCTTAATTTCTTCAGTGTTGTACCCTGACATTCTTCCACTTATATAGACTAGGAATTTGCTAAAAGCAGGATTTCTTTTCATTCAATATCTTATAAGGCTTGTGTTGTCTCTAGATGAAGCTCTGACTTGAATCTACTACTTCTTTGATTGCGATTCAGCTCAAAGAAACTTTCCCTATAAAAATGTCATGACAAGATAAAGCGTTTAATAAATTATCATATGGAACTTTGCTAGTTGTGTAATTAAACTAGCTTCTGCTAGCCAACTGGCCTTGTGGAGCTGTCCAAATCCTTCACAGTTATTGGATGTTTTCTTCAATTTTTTGCCTTATATCATCACTTCTTCCTACTGTTGCTTGAGGGCAATACTCTTTTTAATTGCATGTCTCAATGGGAGCTCCATAAGTATATAATATTACTTCTCTATGAAAAATGATGAATCTTTGGTCACTAAATAGTCTTACCTATGCAAGCTATTGTTATTTTAATGATCTTTGAATTGCTAAATGAGTGCAGTGTATGTGTAAAAATTACCATTGGTGTTAGGTTGTTGGCTTTATTTCTGACATAAAATCATGCTTATGGTGATTCTTGCATATGGATCATCATGAGCAGTTGCCACTAGTGCTGAATGGCACATGTCCGATATCATAGTGTCATGTACTCAATGAAAATGACTAGGCCCTGTCATGTCTTCATCTCAGAAAGAAGGATCGTTATATATTTTTTAGTCCCAAAAAGGAACCATTTATAAACAGTCAGCGAGCTGGTATACTATGTCATGTTAATATGATTCCAGTTCGTGAACTTTAGATTATGCTATTTTACATGGTTTCAAACACTACCGGAACAGGATGGTATGACTGGCACTGGACCATTCTGATGCAAAACCGCAGCAATATGGGTGCAAGGATGTCAAAACCAACTATCTCAGTATGTACTGGCTGTTCCAGCTTGTACCAGTTCATATCGACATTAATATATGTACTGTACTGGTGGTAACTTATCAATTGTACCAGTTGGTACTGATGGTTTTTCTTTTTTTTGAAGTTGCCAATTTTGATACATACCATCAGTACCCGTATATCGGCATCGTGTCATTGTGATGGAAAAGCAGTACATTGTTTAGTACTGATATTTCAAACCTTATTATTTTGCATGTTAAAATGAAATTTATGAGAGAATAACTTGAATCGGACATCTATGTGAATCTCACCCAACATCATGATGAGGAAAAAAAAGTTAGAAACTTAAATCCATTGGCTTTTAGAATAAGGTAATTCAGCTATTTCCATGATCTGCCTATTGTAACTGCCTTCACAATTTGGCTTCTAATTTATGTCGAAAAATCCATACTCCCATTTGGACAAAGATACACTCTTCACATAGCCTGTTGGATCAATTATAATTGGAAGAGAGGATAGAAATGATTAAGAGGTTAGTTATGGATATAAACTCTAGACATATCTGGCTTCCTTGCCTTGCTCTCAAGTCATGCTATATTTAGTGCTTGCATAGATAGTCCTGAGCGAAGAAGGCTATGTAATGCCGGCGATGATATGCTATAATATTAAATATGTCGTGCTTAGAATAAGTGCAAGTTTTTAAGATTTATTGTGAAGGACTAGAAAATAGATTAGTTTAGAATCAGAGGAGCTTTTACACCACCAATCATTTTTTTGAATTTGTAAGGTTGAGATGAGATGAATGTCTGTGGTGAAGTTAATTATGTTTTAAGTGTTACAAATCTTAAGCTTAGATTATGAATTGACAGTAAGGATTTTTCTAGATACATTGTTGACCTTTATTATTTTTGAGGTAAATAAGATCTTGCCGAAAGGCTCCAATGTGAGCAACATGGATGAAAACCAAGTTTGTGGTACATTTGTCTCTGTGGCATTTACAGCAAAAGTCCTGTCTTCAATTGAGGGCCTCATATATTTGATGATGATTGTTCTCTACCATTTGTAGATGGAGACAAAATTACCCATTTTTATCGAGGTAGTTTAAAACTATCTGCTGCAATTTCATAAACTTAGAAGTTTTGAGCTAAATGAAAGAAATGTAACTCTTACCAATTAAACAAATACCTCATGCAAGTCTTTTGAAGCGACATATTTGCTTGTACTTTGGTGGGTGTGCATCCATGTGCCTTTGTGTGTGCTTGTGCACATTATACCTGACATGGTGAAGATCTGCTGTGCTCACACACATTACATAATTACTGGACTTCTCTGAGCAGTGGAATGCTTCATTACTTTTTCATTGGTTACAAAAAAAAAAAAAACCTTATATGATGCAACACGTACAGTTAAGAAATTGGCATAGTGCAATTTATGTAAAGGATGTCTAAGATTTGCCTTCATCCTTGAAGCGTTAAAAAACAATAGCAAGTACTGACTAATGTTTTACATTATGCAAAGTGGATACGTAAGTATGCAAGTACCAATGGGATGGTGGGGCGTTCCACCTTCCCGAGTTTCAGGATGGGGCACCATCCTAAGTTTTGGGATGGGACTGGGATAAGACATTCACCATCCCAAATGTTGAGATGTGGCGTGTCTCCTTCCATGGGAAAACTTGAGGATGACCCCATGGATTTCTATGCCTACAGTCCTCATATTAAAGTCATGATGTTAATCAAGAATTAGGACCCTTTGCCTTTGGCATTATATGAAGTTTCAGAGAATAATGAAATTGCTTGCTGAGATCCAGAACTTAGCAAATCCTCAAGTGTACAGTGACAGAGATACAAGACCTAATGGATTCTGAAGTTTGAAATAATTATAATAAAGGTAGTATTGACACCTAAAGAGGATATGGAACCTATATATATGTACATATACATACATACATAAATACATGCATGCGCACATACACATATAGATGTACATATAAACATATGTACATGTATATCTATATACATGCATGCATGCATACATATATATATATGTATATATAGTGTACATGTGTGAGCACCATGGTGGCAGGATTTCCACAATACAAGGATAGAAGCTATGCAGATAGTATATGCATGTTTACTGTAGCAGTTTAGTCATGCATTTAGGTTGCATGTGTCTCATGGAGGAGGCGGACTCCAATTTGTGTGAAATGATTGGACATAAAGGGTATCACCTAAAAGAAGTTGCTAAAAGTTGAGAAAGATCTGATGTTGGTGCAAACAGATGACATGATGACCTCATAAAGATCACCCTGGTATATGAATAAAGTATTGTTAGCCATAAAACTCATTGTAATCTCAAAGTAGTGACAACAATAAACTGCAGGTTGAACAAACACTCTCATGTAGTCATTCAATAGTTAGAATTAGATTCAAGGTTATTGTTTGCTTTTTTCTTGCATGTTTTATGCAAAATCCAGATTCTTGAGTCAGGCAGGAATATAAACTGTTAGATAAGATGAACAGGCAGAAATATCAACCTTTTTTCTTGTGACTATTTGTTGATATTCATTCTGCTAGTATTATCAGCAAGATATGACAATTGTATTCCAAAATTAACCATTTTTTGCTGATGAACTTGTTATCAGAAAAACCATAACACGAAAGTTATTTATTCTCTCTACAAACTAGATTAGACCTGATTACTAAACTTCCATGCAGTCACCTCTTGAGATGTTTAGTTACTTTATTGAGATGCATATGTTTTGCTTATGCTCACCACATAGGCTGGACATATGATCATCAAGGATCTTTTCCAATTATCTCAGAGGTTTTGCCAGATCAGTCTATAGAAAACATGTAGGAAGACTATTTTCTCCTTTCAAACCCATATTTGATGTGAGTCTTACGACAAATAGAAAGCAACTACACCTCTTGGAAAATATCAAATAGTAATTAGATGCGAAGGAACTCTTGTTATGGTATTTGGCCTTTATTATTGCATTGATGTGCTTGTTATTCAGATTTTTGTTTGGTAAAAGATTGGGATATACTTGGAAACTTTACCGTTAGTGTAGCATTTTAGATGAAATAGGGAAAGGCTTGAATTTTAGCAAACTAGATCGCAGATCTTTGCTGTAGAATTCACGTCCTTCACAGGGTTTATGTTCCTTGTTTCAGGTGATTGTTTATGACGATATTTTTGGCCATTTTTCTGGAGACCATTTTTGGCAGTAGTTATGATTTACTTATTATATGGCCAAGGCATGCTCTGCATATCCCATCAGGCTATCTGCTTTGATGCATGCTAATGAGTGGATTTATCTTAAAAGTTGGCTTTTGGTTGTGCTGTAAAGCAATGCTGCTGCTTTCATTTTTCTGTATCATATTTACAATTGACTTTCATATGTAAATCCTTTGAGACCAATAGCGAGCAGTGTTTTACATTACATGAAGTATGGTGGAGGTTGTACCTTTAGGTGTCTGTTTTAAGTAGTGACATTAATAGAGAATTAGGAGCCTTCAGCATTTATGGAATTTAGAAGCATAAGAAACTGTTGGCTACCATCTCTTAAATGAAGAATGAACTAACAGTCAAGGAATTGTGCAGTGATGAGGAAACAGGGCTTAATAACACCCAAGTTTGCAATGAGTTGACCAAGGTAAGTATCTGCACTTATAGATGACAGTGATATGGAACCAATCAATAGAGACTCGTTTGGTTCACGGAAAAAGGAGGGGAAAGTATGGTCAACGAAAAAATGAAGAAAAACCTCTTGTTTAATTGAAATTTTCAAAGGAGAGAGATGAAAAAGGAGCATTCTCATAGAAATAAGATTTCCATGTTTTATGGAAAAGAAAAATCTATGAGAGATATGGAAAAGCTACTTTTCCATCGGTTGGAAATTGAGATTTTTTTTCTCCAAAACTATCCTTAAGTCATCAAAATCTATAGATAAGGTCTTTCTCTTTATTAAGGATATAATAGATATTTTACACAACTTTTTCAGAAAAATAGATGTTTAACCAAACATAAGCTACTCCACTAAATTTCATATCTTTCGGGTAGACATGACATGTTGCTAGACGTCAATCTTGTCTTATAGGTTTGATCGAATTAATTCGATCACTAGTTAGAAAGGATTCTAATTGTTAAGTTCGGGTTCGCGCAGTTTGGACCTAAATCGATTAGAAGAGTTCTAATCAAGTTAGGTCAACTCGCACCCACACCTATTGCTGGCTAAGTATGGAACCCAATGGGTCACACATAAGGGAACTGATCAAGGGTCTAATTAGACTAGATCATGTTTGCAAGATGAACATGCTAGCACATATTGCAAACCTTAGATTCTGATTTGAATTGGATTCAAATTTGATTCGAATTGGATTCGAATTTGTTTAGAATTAGATTCCAATCTGATTTTTGATTGATCTAATTTGATTAGATCATATTCTAATATGGGTTAGCCAAGAGTTGGCACCTAATTGGCTTGATTTGAGTCTAGTTGGATTAGATTTGATAAATCATTCATTTTTGACCGTTAGATCTTCATCTACCATTGGATGAAGACATAATGGTGAGTTGGTTTGAACCCAATTGGATTGGGTTAGATAGGGTCTTTAATCATGACCATTTGATCTTCATCAGCCATTGGATGAAGACATAATATGGGATCATGATGAGGCACCTTAGATTAGAGCCTTTGGATCATCATCGAACCGTTGGATGATGACGTAACTAGGGAGGTTGATGGCGCATGCATTCCTAGCCATTAGATCTTCATCTTGTGATGACGCATCAAGGGAAGCATTGGATGGCGTGATCAAGGGGCTTCTTAGGGGCGTGATGAGGCTTCACATGGGCTGATGGCGTGATAAGAAAAGAGGGAGCGCAAGAGATGATAAGAGATAAGGATGAAGCGCATCTTTTCATCCTTATCCACTTATCCACTTATCATGATACGCCTCCCTTCTTTGTTGGCGCCCCATCCTAGATACGGCTCATCATATGGGACGCCTCCCTTGGATCCCACACCTCCCTTGGTGCATGAATGGATGGCAAGGATGCATCTCTCCACATCTATAAATAGATATGCTTCCGGTGAATGCAATTCCATCGGAGTTCCAAAAACCAACTCTCTCATATCCCTTCTTTCTTACATTAGTTTTCTTTTTTCTAGGATTGCTTCTAGGGTGTCCTAATCCAAGACAAAGTGGTCTTCTTTAGGACAAAAGAATTAGAAGTGATTTTAGAAGGTAGAAGAAAATTAGAAAGGAAGGAAAGCAAGCCATTAGAGTTTTTTAAAAGAATTCTGCATCAAGGATCAAAGTCTTTGGAGCTAAAGTCTTGAATCAATTTTTCCGTGTGGATCAATGTTGGAGGGTGAACATTTGGGCACCTAGTGAAAATTTTGCATATTGGATTAGCGTTAGAGGTATTCTTCTATTTCTTCATTTATATTATATTATTTGATTGTTATCATTAACGTGATCTTGGCTTAATAGGGTTTCATGTGAAGAAACTTTATTAAGAAATTCTTAATTTCTAGCTTCCGCTGCGTCCACATAACATGTTAAAACCCTACAGTGGTATCAGAGCCAACCTTATTTGGTTCAATCAAATAATTATGCATAATGTATGATTATTATTTACTATGAGATAGTAATATCATATGTTTATAGAAATGCTGAGATAGCAATATTATATGATTCATATATGCTATGATATGTGATAAAATGTCATGATATGAATTTTTTATATGAAGATATGTTGAAGCATGTTAATTGATTCAATCAATTGGTTATGATTTATATATGATGAGATAGATATATAGTTTATTGTAGCATATATATAGACATGTTAAATATGTTGCAATTATAGAATGTGCATGAGACCAGTAAGCCCTCAATAAAAATTATATTAAGTCATAGTGTTGAAAAATTTTGAGCTGACCCATTCTAGAACAATTAACCTAATTGGTGTCTAAGAAAGCACTAAAGGTGGTTACTTAATTAAGACCTTACTCTTTGAGTAAGGGGAGCCTCCCACCTGATTATGTGGCCAATTGTTTGATTGTCTATTATGGATAAGCTTAATGTTGATAAAACACTACTCTTAGCCTTCCTTCATGCCTCGATATTATTATGTCAAGATCCATGCTGGTTTGTTGTGCAACCACAAGACTTGCAATGGAGACTGATGTTATATTGTCTTGGTGCATAAAGATGCTTACGGCATTTTTTAATATGTTGCTTTGTTGTGCTACCACAAGGTCAATATTATTGGAATATAATTGTATGGAAATGAAGGGTTTGACTTAACTAAAACATTATAGTTTGTTGTGCAACCACAAGGCTATAAGTGTTTTAGAGAACAAGATAAAGTCGAGAATTGCATGAGATGCAATTGGAAAGAGTTTCCTACTTATGTACTCATAAAGGTTTGTTGTGTAAACACAAGGCCTTTATGAAGAATTAGGATCTCAACCCTACTAAGAAAAATTAGGTTTTCTTGTTTATCATAGGAGAGGGCTATGATATTCGATAAAAATAGTGGGAGTAACAATTAGATAAGGAAAGAAAATCTCCGAATCAAGTACCTGTTTCCATTGCGGTAAGGAAGGCCACTGGAAAAAAAATTGCAAGAGTTTTCTTGCAACTGTAAAGCAAGATGCAAGAGTTGCATCAAAGTTATGTTTATGTTACATGCCAATTTGTCATTAAGTTCTTCAAATTCAAATTCATGGGTATTCGATACGGGCTGTGGCTATCACATTTGCAAATCTTTGCATGGACTACAGAAAATTAGAAGTTTGAAGAAAGATGACTTCGAGCTTTATGGCGCTGGAGGAGAGTCCATCCAGGCAGAAATTGTTGGAACTTACTACTTGGAGTTGCCTTCGGAAGAGCTTCTGAAATTAGAAAATTATTATTATATGCCCAAGATTATTAGAAATGTAATTTCCATTCCTTTGTTGTTAAAGAGAGAATTTGAGATTAATGGAAAGGGCAATGGTTGTTCTATTTCTTTTTCTAATAAGAATCTTTGCAATAGCATTATGGAAAATGGTCTTCTAGTTTTATCACTTAATGACAATGTCTTTCATATTGATGAAAGTAATAAAAGAAAGCGAGAAGAGGTAAATCACACCCTCCTTTGGTATTGCCGACTAGATCATATTAGTGAGTCAAGAATACACAAGTTATACAAAGAAGAGTTCTTTGATTCTTATGATTTTGAATCATTAGGAACTTGTGAATCTTGTCTTAGGGGAAAAATGACCAAGTCTCTATTCACAGAACATGGAGAAAGGGTAAAAGAATTGTTAGGACTTGTGCATACAAATGTATGTGGTCCTATGACAACTCCATCTAAAGGTGGATACTCTTACTTCATCACATTTACTGATAATTTATCAAGGTTCGGATATGTGTATCTTATGAAACATAAATCCGAAACCTTTGATAAGTTTAAAGAGTATCAAAGTATGGTTGAAAATCAAATCGGAACGTGTATTAAAATCTTTCGATCTGATCGAGGAGGTAAATACCTTTCTAGTGAGTTTTTAAATCATCTTAAAGAAAAGGGTATTCTCTCTAAATAGACACCTCTGTATACGCCACAGTTAAATGGTGTAGCCGAACGGAGGAATCGTACTTTATTAGATATAGTATGGTCCATGATGTGCTTTACAGATCTTCCTATTTCTTCTAGGGTTTTGCCCTAGAGACTGCTGCACTTGTATTAAACAGGGTACCTTTTAAATCTGTATCTAGCACTCCATATGAGATATGGAGAGGTAAGAAGCCAAATCTTAAGACCTTAAGATATGGGGCTGTCAAGCTTATGTCAGAAGAAATTTTGGACACATGTTACGTGCTAGATCAGATAAGTGTATTTTTGTAGGTTATCTTAAAAATAGTATAGAATACATCTTCTATCATCCTACCGAACAAAAGGTCTTTGTAGGTAGGCATGCCACTTTCATGGAGAAATAATTTTTTCTTGAAAAGTGCAAGGATAGAAGAATTGAACTTGCAGTAGTTCAAGACCTACAAATGGAGATACAAGATATTCCTCAACTAGATGTACCCATGGATGAGGTACAACCACAACACACATCTCCTCTCCGAAGGTCAGATAGAGTGCGAAATGCACCTAAGAGGTATAGGTTTATCATTGAGAATGATGAAGCCCACATCGTTGAAAATGATGATCCTCTGACCTATTCGGAAGCTGTCATGAGTAGTGACTCTAACAAATGGCTGGAGGCCATGAAATCTAAAATAGACTCTATGTATACCAACCAAGTATGGACTTTGGTTGATGCACCAGAGGGTGTAAACCCTATAGGTTGCAAATGGGTGTATAAGAAAAAGATTGAAGCAGATGACCAAGTAGAAACCTACAAGGCTAGATTGGTGGCAAAAGATTTCAGGCAAAAGCAAGGAATTGACTATGATGAAACTTTTTTCACCAGTTGCTATGCTTAAATCTATTCGGATTTTTGCTTGCAATAGCTGCATACTATGATTATAAAATCTGGCAAATGGATGTCAAAACCGTCTTCCTTAATAGTTATCTTGAGGAAGAGGTTTACATGATACAGCCAGAAGGATTTGTCTCAAGTAGGAGAACAAATCAAATATGCAAGCTTAAGAGATCCATTTATGGATTAAAGCAAGCGTCGAGGAGTTGGAACGTCCGTTTTGATACAATGGTCAAAGAGTTTGGTTTTATCAAAAATGTGGATGAACCATGTGTGTATAAGAAGACTAGTGGGAGTGCCATTGTCTTCTGTATGTAGATGATATACTAATCATTAGAAATGATATTCCAATGTTACAATCGGTCAAGACTTGGCTATCAAAAAATTTTTTCATGAAAGACTTGGGAGAAGCATCCTATATACTTGGTATAAAGATCTATAGGGATAGATCTAAAAGGATGCTAAGCTTGTCCCAGTCTAGGTACATAGATCATGTGCTGAAAAGATTCAGCATGGAAGGAAGTAAAAGAGGTTACTTGCCTATGAGTCATGGCATACGTCTCTTTAAGAAGATGTCTCCTAAGACATCTGAAGAGAGGAGTAGAATGACTTCATTCTATTCCCTATGCTTCGGCAGTAGGATCGATTATGTATGCTATGCTATGTACTAGGCCTGTTGTTGCTTATGCCTTAGGCATAACAAGTTGATTCTAGGCTGATCTAGGGGAGGATCATTGGATAGCTATGAAAAATATTCTTAAGTACTTAAGAAGAACTAAAGATGTTTTTCTAGTTTATGGAGGTTCTGAGTTGAAATTAAAAGGATTTTCTGATTCTAGTTTTCAGTCAGACTCAGATGATAGCAAGTCTACTTCAGGGTATATCTTTATCCTAAATGGTGGTGCAGTGAGCTGGAAGAGAGCAACCCTTTATGAGGCAGAATACATTGCTGTGAGTGAAGCCGCTAAGGAAGCTGTCTGGATGAAGAAGTTCATCTCTGAGTTGGGAGTAGTTTCTGAGATTGTTGAACCAGTCCCAGTTTATTGTGATAACACTGGAGCTGTTGCTCAAGCGAAGGAACCAAGGTCTCATCACATATCCAAGCACATTCTAAGATGCTTCCACCTCGTTCGAGAGATTGTCGAGAGACAAGACATAGTCATTGAACGGGTAGACACAAAGAACAACCTAGCAGACCCATTCACTAAAGCTCTACTACAGCAGCAGTTTGATTGCCACCTCGATTGTATGGGATTAAAATTTAAGGGCGATTGGCTTTAGCGAAAGTGGAAAATTGAAAGCATAGATGCCTTACAAGCCAATCATAATTTGTATTGCGAATGATTTTCTTTTGATTTTCCAAATCATGTATGTGATATTTGATTATAAATAAAGGCATTGTGTGTCATCATATGCTGTTTCTTATATTTGTGATGAACCTCTTAGATTAGGGCAATGGTTTTAGGGCTATGATAAGATCATACTAGTGAGACCTAAAATTCTAAAACCCTAATCTTAAGTATTTTCAGTCATTGGTACATTGAGTCGGGGATCAATGCTACCGGCAAGATTGGCACATCTTATGTATACTCGATGCAGAGGATGATTGATCTCACAATCACTTGTGTGGAGACACTAATATAAAGATTTGGGTGCTCATTAGAGGAATGAGTTCACTAAATTGACCTGTCAAAAGAATATCTTATGGAATCTTACTTACATGTCTAAAGATGATTCTCTTAGTGGGAGTTGTGCAACTAATCCTTTGACCTGAGATCACCATGGTATCTTGTGCACATGAATCCATGTTTTAGTTTACTCTTATTCATGACAATATGTTGTGCACGGGGTCTTCCGGATATGGTGAATTGTGTACGAAGGTTATGAGTAGGTCGACAAGGAATCAATCACTTCTAGTAAGAGAAGACCGCATCTTATTTTATTCTAATCATATGATAATTCAGAAAATCTTTGATCAAAGTAGAATGAAAATTGGAAAGAGTTTTTAATGTTTCATTATTCGAATTATCATTAAAAGATTGAGAGAAACATGAATATGTAATTGAGTTTGACATATATCCATACTCATATACATATTCGGGATGCAGTTTGATTGAAAGATTGAATTGCACAGTAACTTACCACTGAATGGTAATTTTGGTATTTCCACCAAATTTCATATCTTTCGGGTAGCATCTGATACCACTGTAAGGCTTTAACATGTTATGTGGGCACAGCGGAAGCCAGGGATTTTAAAATTTTTTTAATAAAGTCTCTTTACATGAAATCCTATTAAGCCAAGAACACCTTAGTGATAACAATCAAATAATATAATATAAATGCAGAAATAGAAGAATACCTCTGACGCTAATCCAATGTGCAGAATTTTCATTAGGTGCCCAAATGTTCACCCTCCAACGTTGATCCACACGGAAAAATTGATTCAAGACTTTAGCTTCAAAGACTTTGATCCTTGATGCAGAATTCTTCCAAAGAACTCTAATGGCTTGCTTTCCTTTCTAATTTTTTTCTACCTTCTAAAATCACTTCTAATCCTTTTGTCCTAAAGAAGACCACCTTGTCTTGGATTAGGACACCCTAGAAGCAATTCTAGAAAGAAGAAAACTAATGTAAGAAAGAAGGGATATGAGAGAGTTGGTTTTTGGAACTTCGATGGAATTGAATTCACCGGGAGCGTATCTATTTATAGATGTGGAGGGATGCATCCTTGCCATCCATTCATTCACCAAAGGAGGCGTGGGATCCAAGGGAGGCGTCCCATATGATGAGCCGTATCTAGGATGGGGCGCCAACAAAGAAGGGAGGCGTATCATGATAAGTGAATAAGTGGATAAGGATGAAAAGAAGCGCTTCATCCTTATCTCTTATCATCTCTTGCGCTCCCTCTTTTCTTATCACACCATCAGCCCATGTGAAGCCTCATCACGCCCCTAAGAAGCCCGTTGATCACGCCATCCAATGCTTCCCTTGATGCGCCATCACAAGATGAAGATCTAATGGCTAGGAATGCATGCGCCATCAACCTCCCTAGTTATGTCATCATCCAACGGTTCGATGATGATCCAAAGGCTCTAATCCAAGGTGCCTCATCATGATCCCATTATGTCTTCATCCAATGGCTGATGAAGATTAAATGGTCATGATTAAAGACCCTATCTAACCCAATCCAATTGGGTTCAAACCAACTCACCATGATATCTTCATCCAATGGTAGATGAAGATCTAACGGTCAAAAATGAATGATTTATCAAATCTAATGCAATTAGACTCAAACCAAGCCAGTGCCAACTCTTGGCTAACCCATATTAGGATATGATCTAATCAAATTAGATCAATTAAGAATCAGATTCGAATCCAATTCGAATTAGGTGCTAAGGTTTGCAACATGTGCTAGCATATTTATCTTGCAAACATGATCTAATCTAATTAGACCCTTGATTAGTTTTTTTGTGTGTGACCCATTGGGTTCCATACTTAGCCAGCAATAGGTTTGGGTGCGAGTTGACCTAACTTGATTAGAACTCTTCTAATCAATTTAGGTCCAAACTGCGCGAACCCGAACTTACCAGTTGGAATTATGATATGAATTTTTCATATGGAGATATGTTGAAGCATGTTAATTGATTCAAT
Organism: Phoenix dactylifera; assembly: GCF_009389715.1. Classification (NCBI taxonomy): domain Eukaryota; kingdom Viridiplantae; phylum Streptophyta; class Magnoliopsida; order Arecales; family Arecaceae; genus Phoenix; species Phoenix dactylifera. Next base: position 1,239,648 of record NC_052407.1, read on the forward strand.
CAATTGGTTATGATTTATATATGATGAGATAGATATATAGTTTATTGTAGCATATAAATAGACATTAAATATGTTGCAATTATAGAATGTGCATGAGACCAGTAAGCCCTTAATGAAAATTATATTAAGTCATAGTGTTGAAAAACTTTGAGCTGACCCATTCTAGAATAATTAATCTAATTGGTGTCTAAGAAAGCACTAAAGGTGGTTACTTAATTAGGATCTTACTCTCTGAGTAAGGGGAGCCTCCTACCTGCTTACCTGGCCAATTGTTTGATTGTCTATTATGGATAAGCTTAATGTTGATAAAACACTACTCTTAGCCTTCTTTCATGCATCGACATTATTATGTCAAGATCCATGCTGGTTTGTTGTGCAACCACAAGACTTGCAATGGAGACTGATGTTATACTGTCTTGGTGCATAAAGATGCTTACGGCATTTTCTAATATGTTGCTTTGTTGTGCAACCACAAGGTCAATATTATTGGAATATGACTGTATGGAAATGAAGGGTTTGACGTAACTAAAATATTATAGTTTGTTGTGCAACCGCAAGGCTATAACTGTTTTAGAGGACAAGATAAAGTTGAGAATTGCATGAGATGCAATTGAAAAGAGTTTTCTACCTATGTACTCATAAAGATTTGTTGTGTAAACACAAGGCCTTTATGAAGAATTAGGATTTCAACCCTACTAAGAAAAATTAGGTTTTCTTGTTTATCATAGGAGAGGGCTATGATATTCGATAAAAATAGTGGGAGTAACAATTAGATAAAATTCTTGTCCAATTGTATATATGTCATCATTATTGGTTTGCTTATATTAGTTTTGTTCTTTGCTTATGTAGAATTAATTCTGAATTAAATGACATCTTCACTATCACTAAGAGGCATCTTGGATGCCAACAAGTTGACCGGTCCAAACTATGTGGACTGGTTGAGAAATCTTAAAATTGTACTCACTCAGGAGAAAATTTTCTATATTCTTGAAACCCCTGATCTTGGAGATCTAGGGGATGATGCCACAGAAGAGGAGGTTGCCACACATAAGATGTGCAAGAATGACAGTTTGACTGTCAAATGTATCACTCTTGCCTTCATGAGCAATGAGCTACAGAGGCAACATGAGAGCATGGACACTCAATCCATACTTCTCAATTTAAAAGAGTTTTATGGAGAGCAAAGCAGGACTGCTAGATATGAGATATCCAAGCATTTGTTCCGTGCTAGGATGAATGAACTCTAGTGCAAAACCATGTTCTTATGGTTATAGACTTGATCACTAGATTAAGTCAGTTAGGTTTTGCTATGGATAGTGAGCTCAGTCAGGATTTGATCCTGTAATCACTACCTGATTCATTCTCTCAGTTTGTTGTATGAACAAGCTGAATGCCTCCTTGCCTGAGCTGTTAAATATGTTAAAGACAACTGAGACGCATATCAAGAAGGAAAAGGATCCAATCCTTCTTGTTGATAGGGGCTCAAGGAAGAAATCAGGCAATAAGGGTTCTAAGAAAAAGTTGAACCCTAAGAGTAGCATCAAGAAGAAGAAAGGAAAGAAAATCTCCGGATCAAGTACCTGTTTCCATTGCGGCAAGGAAGTCCACTGGAAAAAAAATTGCAAGAGTTTTCTTGCAACTGTAAAGCAAGATGCAAGAGTTGCATCAAAGGGTATGTTTATGTTACATGCCAATTTGTCATTAAGTTCTTTAAATTCAAATTCATGGGTATTGAATACCGGCTGTGGTTCTCACATTTGCAAATCTTTGTATGGACTACAGAAAATTAGAAGTTTGAAGAAAGGTGACTTTGAGCTTTATGGCGCTGGAGGAGAGTCCATCCAGGCAGAAGCTGTTGGAACCTACTACTTGGAGTTGCCTTCGGGAGAGCTCCTGAAATTAGAAAATTGTTATTATATGCCCAAGATTATTAGAAATGTAATTTTCATTCCTTTGTTGTTAAAGAGAGGATTTGAGATTAATGGAAAGGGCAATGGTTGTTTTATTTCTTTTTCTAATAAGTATCTTTGCAATGGCATTATGGAAAATGGTCTTCTAGTTTTATCACTTAATGACAATATCTTTCATATTGATGAAAGTAATAAAAGAAAGCGAGAAGTGGTAAATCACACCCTCCTTTGGCATTGCCGACTAGATCATATTAGTGAGTCAAGAATACACAAGTTGTACAAAGAAGAGTTCTTTGATCCTTATGATTTTGAATCATTAGGAACTTGTGAATCTTGTCTTAGGGGAAAAATGACCAAGTCTCTATTCATAGGACATGAAGAAAGGCAAGAGAATTGTTAGGACTTGTGCATACAAATGTATATGGTCCTATGACAACTCCATCTAAAGGTGGATACTCTTACTTCATCACATTTACTGATGATTTATCAAGATTCGGATGTGTATCTTATGAAACATAAAATCCGAAACCTTTGATAAGTTTAAAGAGTATCAAAGTATGGTTGAAAAAAAATTGGAAAGTGTATTAAAATCCTTCGATCTGATCGAGGAGGTGAATACCTTTCTAGTGAGTTTTTAAATCATCTTAAAGAAAAGGATATTCTCTCTAAATGGACACCTCCGTATATGCCACAGTTAAATGGTGTAGCCGAATGGAGGAATCGTACTTTATTAGATATGGTATGGTCCATGATGTGCTTTACAAATCTTCCTATTTTCTTCTGGGGTTTTGCCCTAGAGACTGCTGCATTGTATTAAACAGGGTACCTTTTAAATCTATATCTAGCACTCCATATGAGATATGGAGAGGTAAGAAGCCAAATCTTAAGTACCTTAAGATATGGAGCTGTCAAGCTTATGTCAAAAAAATTTTTGGACACAAGTTACGTGCTAGATCAGATAAGTGTATTTTTGTAGGTTATCCTAAAAATAGTATAGGATACATCTTCTATCATCCTACCGAACAAAAGGTTTTTGTAGGTAGGCATGCCACTTTCATGGAGAAAGAATTTTTTTTTGAAAAGTGCAAGGATAGAAGAATTGAACTTGAAGTAGTTCAAAACCTACAAATGGAGATACAAGATATTCCTCAACTAGATGTACCCATGGATGAGGTACAATCACAACACACATCTCCTCTCCGAAGGTCAGATAGAGTGCGAAATGCACCTAAGAGGTATAGGTTTATCATTGAGAATGATGAAGCCCACATCGTTGAAAATGATGATCCTCTGACCTATTCGGAAGCTGTCATGAGTAGTGACTCTAACAAATGGCTGGAGGTCATGAAATCCAAAATAGACTCTATATATATCAACCAAGTTTGGACTTTGGTTGATGCACCAGAGGGTGTAAACCCTGTAGGTTGCAAATGGGTCTATAAGAAAAAGATTGGAGCAGATGGCCAAGTAGAAACCTACAAGGCTAGATTGGTGGCGAAAGATTTCAGGCAAAAGCAAGGAATTGACTATGATGAAACTTTTTCACTAGTTGCCATGCTTAAATCTATTCGTATTTTGCTTGCAATAGCTGCATACTATGATTATAAAATCTGGCAAATGGATGTTAAAACCGTCTTCCTTAATGGTTATCTTGAGGAAGATGTTTACATGATACAGCCAGAAGGTTTTGTCTCAAATAGGAGAACAAATCAAGTATGCAAGCTTAAGAGATCCATTTATGGATTAAAGTAAGCGTCGAGGAGTTGGAACATCCGTTTTGATACAACGGTCAAAGAGTTTGGTTTTATCAAAAATGTGGATGAACCATGTTTGTATAAGAAAACTAGTTGGATTTTAGGACTGGCACATCTTATGTATACTCGATGCAGAGGGTGATTAATCTCACAATCACTTGTGTGGAGACACTAATACAAAGATGTGGGTGCTCATTAGAGGAATGAGTTCACTAAATTGACCTATCAAGAGAATATCTTATGGAGTCTTACTTACATGTCTAAAGATGATTTTCTTATGGGAGTTGTGCAACTAATCCTTTGACCTGAGATAATCATGGTATCTTGTGCACATGAATCCATGTTTTGGTTTACTCTTATTCATGACAATATGTTGTGCACAGGATCTTCCGGATAAGGTGAATTGTGTATGAAGGTTATGAGTAGGTCGACAAGGAATCAATTACTTCTAGTAAGAGTTTCTAATCATATGATAATTCAGAAAATCTTTGATCAAAATAGAATGAAAATTAGAAAGAGTTTCTAATGTTTCATTATTCGAATTATCATTAAAAGATTGAGAGAAATGAATATGTAATTGAGTTTGACATAGATTCATACTCATATACATATTCGGGATGCAGTTTGATTGATGGATTGAATTGTACGGTAACTTGCCATTGAAGGGTAATTTTGGTATTTCCACCAAATTTCATATCTTCCGGGTAGACATAATACATTGTTAGACGTCAATCTTGTCTTATAGATTTGATCGAATTAAAGAGTTTAATTCGATTACCGGTTAGAAAGGATTCTAATTGTTAAGTTCGGGTTCGCGCAGTTTGGATCTAAATCGATTAGAAGAGTTTTAATCAAGTTAGGTCAACTCGCACCCATACCTATTGTTGGCTGAGTATGGAACCCAATGGGTCACACATAAGGAAACTGATCAAGGGTCTAATTAGATTAGATCATGTTTGCAAGATGAACATGCTAGCACATATTGCAAACCTTAGCTCCTGATTCGAATTGGATTCGAATCTGATTCTTGATTGATCTAATTTGATTAGATCATATCCTAATATGGGTTAGCTAAGAGTTGGCACCTAATTGGCTTGGTTTGAGTCTACTTGGATTAGATTTGATAAATCATTCATTTTTGACCGTTAGATCTTCATCTACTAATGTTGGATGAAGACATAATGGTGAGTTAGTTTGAACCCAATTGGATTGGGTTAGATAGGGTCTTTAATCATGACTATTTGATCTTTATCAGCCATTGGATGAAGACATAATAGGATCATGATGAGGCACCTTGGATTAGAGCCTTTGGATCATCATCGAACCATTGGATGATGACATAACTAGGGAGGTTGATGGCGCATGCATTCCTAGCCATTAGATTTTCATCTTGTGATGGCGCATCAAGGGAAGCATTGGATGGCGTGATCAAGGGGCTTCTTAGGGGCGTGATGAGGCTTCACATGGGCTGATGGCGTGATAAGAAAAGAGGGAGCGCAAGAGATGATAAGAGATAAGGATGAAGCGCTTCTTTTCATCCTTATCCATTTATCCACTTATCATGATACGCCTCCCTTCTTTGTTGGCGCCCCATCCTAGATATGGCTCATCATATGGGACGCCTCCCTTGGATCCCACGCCTCCCTTGGTGCATGAATGGATGGGAAGGATGCATCCCTCCACATCTATAAATAGATATGCTCCCGGTGAATTCAATTCCATCGGAGTTCCAAAAACCAACTCTCTCATATCCCTTCTTTCTTACATTAGTTTCCTTCTTTCTAGGATTGCTTCTAGGGTGTCCTAATCCAAGATAAGATGGTCTTCTTTAGGACAAAAGGATTAGAAGTGATTTTAGAAGGTAGAAGAAAATTAGAAAGGAAGGAAAGCAAGCCATTAGAGTTTTTTGGAAGAATTCTGCTTCAAGGATCAAAGTCTTTGGAGTTAAAGTCTTGGATCAATTTTTCCGTGTGGATCAATGTTGGAGGGTGAACATTTGGGCACCTAGTAGAAATTCTGCACATTGGATTAGCGTTAGAGGTATTCTTCTATTTCTGCATTTATATTATATTATTTGATTGTTATCATTAAGGTGATCTTGGCTTAATAGGGTTTATGTAAAGAGACTTTATTAAGAAATTTTTAAAATCCCTAGCTTCCGCTGTGCCCATATAACATATTAAAACCCTCCACTCTAGAAGGTGCTACTTTTCTATGATCAACCAAACATGTCAAAACTATTTTTTCAGGCATCATATTCTTAGGAATCAGCTTTCCAGAAAAAATATTTCGGTGAGGAAAAATTCTTTCCGCGAACCAAACAAGTCCTAGGATAACGTTGTGGAAGGAAACATTGGCAAGAACTGGAAAAGAGCATGTCGTTGATTAGTGTGATAGCCCAACAATATATATCACCATGTATATGATGTGAACACCATGGTGGCTGGCAAGCTGCTAGACTAGGATAGAGGAAATGAGTTTGTATATGGATGCTATAACAATTCTAGCAATGCATTGAAGGATGCACATACCCAATAAGGGAAAACTCCAATTAGGGAAATCTGGTAAGGGGATCAACAAAGAACTTTTTGGTCATTGTGAATTAGGATCTGATATTTGTATCACTGTATGCACAGATAGCAAGATTAACTCATAAAGATGACCGTGGTATGTGAAATAATGTTATTTTGGGCATAGCCAAGATTATAAGGAGCTATGACAACCAGATAACTGAATGCTGCAGACCAGAGAAACACACCCATGTAGTCACCAATAGTTATGGTTGGATGCCATGTTTTTCATGTGCTTCTTGCTGATATATTTCTTGCCATTATAAGATGAAACGAAACATGTGCCTTTGTGACTGTTTATTGTTCATTTAGATGTGCAATATGCATTTTTTATCTGGAATATATGTATGTTAATATGCATGCATGCATGCATGGCCTGATTGTTAATTATAAGATTGAAGCCAACAAAGTCATTAAGGTTTTGTTATTCTCTTGACAACCTGACTACACCTGGTTACAGAACTTTCATGCAACATTGCAGATAGCCTGTTGAAACGTTTATATGTTATGTTGAGATGTATGTCAGTTGCTTAGTCCTCTTGTGCTTCAATCTAGTGTTGATAGTGTGCAACAGATGAAATACCCCTTTGTAAATTTGATCCATAGACTCTTGGAATTGAATGGTGGTTGCTTGCATATGTTTTAGCTGACTGGTTGCTGCGTTCTTTTTTTTCTTCATTATCTAATGCTCAGAGGGTAATTTGAATTTTTGAGGCCGCATTTCTATTAATATTGGTTAACCGACTTACTTCTGACCTTTCTTCAGTGGCAAAGACTTTCCCTTGGCCGCTTGCTGGATGAATTTATATTTCGAAATCATATCCAGTGTATCTGTACATTCTGACATTGCTTTCACATACAGGCGTCTGCTGAATACTATTTTCAGTCATTCTTTGTTGTGGATCTTAATCACAGTTTATTCTCCTTGGCTGTTGAATATTTGCTCCCAAGGAGGCTGGACATGATATCAGCAAAGATATTTTTCAATATGCTGGAGGTTTTGTTGGATCAGTCTATCGATAATGTTGAAGGGTATTGTTCTCCTTGCTGATCCATACTACATGATGTCTCACTACAGAGACCTAAACAAGCTGCATGGATTGTAAAGTTTTGATTTGTATTTACAATGCGAAAAGATCTCATGTTTTGGTACTGGGTATTTATCTTTGCTATTGGTGTATTTGTGGCACAAACTTATTTGGTGAAAGTTGGGAAAAGCTTGCGGATTAAATTTTGAAAAATTAAGAAATATAAACTATGGAAGGTGCTAAAGTTGAAGGCTTCGCGTTTTACGTGGTTTATGTTCTTTATCATCTATCTCTGGTCAACCATGTCCCCATTCTTGTATAAGATTAGCATGGAGACCACTTCTACCAATAATCATGATATTCTGTGATTTACTGATGGGAATTGACACTTCTGGGCCCTATACCATTAGTGATTTTATCATCCAATGTTGGCTACTTGGTTCTTGTGTATGAACTTTGTCAGAATGGACCAATCAAAGCATTTATTGATCCAATGAAGTTGGGTCAGGTAGTAGATTGTGCAGAAAAGCTTTATTAAAATTATATCCACATCAAGTCATGATCCAAATAACTGAGATTGACCTCATCATCAAGCATTGCAACTTTGGTGATATTTAAAAAGAGGATGCTTTAGTATCCATGAATATTTATTGTATAACTTGAGATGTTCTAATATTCATGAATATTTATTTCATAGGATGGATCATCCTTCCCTACATACATACATATGTACTGATGTGTGTGTTTGTGTGTGTGTGTATATATATATATATATATATATATATATATATATATATATATATATATATAGAGAGAGAGAGAGAGAGAGAGAGAGAGAGAGAGAGGGAGAGAAGGTTTGGCTTGTGCGGAGTGCTTTATTCGCCATGTAGATGCATGTATTTGTAACTCAGTATTAGTGTGTTTGGCTATCATTAAGTTTATTATTTAATTTGCAACATATATTTGGTTAACAAAGCTTTTTATTTATTATTTTCTATTATATTATTATATTTTCAAAGAATAATTAAAAAAAGAAAAAATTGTACCCTATGTATCGTGCAAGGACTGGTATTAATGATGCTGATATAAATAATAGTAGTTTTTGCATAGAGACACTTGCGTAGAGCTCTGTGGACATAGATAATATGAGTTTCTGTACAACCATCATTAGAGCTTATTTTGCTTAATATGGTTTAATTTATGCAAAATTCGTCATTCATTGTGTGGATATCTATATCAATGACCAAAATTTTTGCACGGAGGCTTAGCTTGTGCTTTCTTCATTTATTAATAAACACTATTATTAGTGATAAGAGTTTTTCTCCATCATCATCAAAGTTCATTGCTTAGTGTATAATAAAAATTTAGTTATTGATGCCTGTTATTTATTATATTTTTTTACATTGTTACAATGCATTTCAAAAATAGTTGAAATAATGAAAAAATACCACACTTTGTATATCGTACAAGGACTGATATTAATGATTATTAAAGTTTATTACTTAATGTGCAACTAAAATTTAGTTATTAAAATCTTCTATTTATTATAATTTATTTTTTTACTATATTATATTTTAAAAATACTTTAAAAAATAAAAAATATCTTATACCTTACACTGGATGCTAATTCTTATATATAATACAAACTCTTTTAAAGAACTACGAATGAAGTATTTATCATTCTCTATAACTCATTTTTTCATCTCATTTCTTATCCCATTTTCAAGACCATATTTGTGATATAGCTGAGTTTGTAAAATGTATGATCATTTATAAGGTTCAAAATCATCCACCAGAAGAAAAAAAAATTCAAAATACGCCGCAGGAGAATATGCAAGTTTTTTTAGAACAGTACGGTACCAGGTATCTCTCATTTTGATGATATTTGAAATCTTAATTGTTGGCCATAATATAAAAGTTTTGAATTTATTTGTTTAATAGCTTATTTATTTTGGATAAAACTTATCTTTCTTTAAAAAATAATTATTATGCATTATGTGTATAGTATTTTAATCTTTTCTCTACTACCTCCAACTCTGGAAAACAGGTCTCCTTCCCTACCCCTACATGCAAACTTTCACGTGAAATGCACGTGCAAAGTTTTAGTATTTGTAATTCCACGCGACCCCTTCCCTCCCTCGCAGCCTGCCTTCCCCGCGATCCCCAGCACTCTTCTCCCTCTCCCCGCATTCCTCCCTCCCCAATCGGAACCCATGTCTCCTCACCGCCTCTCCTCACCGATCCGATGCTCCTCCCCTGCTCCCTTATCTCCATCCACTTATTACCCTTCTCCGTTTTCGACCTCCGCTTCTACTCCCTTCCTCTCTCCTCATCTCATTTCCTTTCTCTCCCCGCCGTCCCCATTAATCTCCCCGCCTCCCCTTCCCGCCTCTCGCTGGACGCCTGCTTCCACCTCTCCTCCCTCCGTTCCTGCCCTTGAATTCTTAAGCTGAAGGTTACAGATTAGCCTGTTGTGATTTACCAAAGCCAGAAGCAGGGGACCCGCGTTGGTGGCGCCGCCTCCTCTCTGAACCAAATCAGTTTCCAGGTATTCGTGCCACCCCCTTCTCTCTTCTTCCTTCGCTTACCCTAACCCATTTTCTTGGCTTCTTTCCACCCCTTTTGATCAAGAATTCGGATCTTGGAGCCCAACATTGTTTCATCTTGGACGAGATGGATCTGTTCCACAGGGCGAGGCTGGTCCGGCTCCGTAGCCACCTCGACAAGTACCTGATGGCGGAGGACGACCAGGAGAACGTGTGCCAGGACCGCCGAGGCGCCTCCTACAACGCCCGGTGGGCGGTGGAGCTAGTGGAGGGGCCCCACCCCTTGGTGCGCCTCAAGAGCCGGCACGACCTCTACCTCACCGCCTCCAACGAGCCCTTCCTTCTCGGCTGCGCCGGCCGCAAGGTCATCCAGACCGCGCCCACCCGCCTCGACTCTTCCGTCGAGTGGGAGCCCATCCGCGAGGGCTTCCAGGTCATGCTCAAGACCCGCGACGGCCGCTTCCTCCAAGCCAACGGCGGCCTCCCACCGTGGCGCAACTCGGTCAGCCACTACCCCCCTCACTGCTCCATCGCCCCGACCTGGATCTTGTGGGACGTCCACATCCTTGATATAACAACCCCCTCGCCCTCCACCTCTCCCTCCGTAGCGTTGGATCTGCCGCCGGAGCCCGACAGGTGTTCTCAGTCCTCCAGGCCCTCCGATGTGTCCCTGAGACTGTCCAAAATAGAGGTATTGTAATTTTCTTAATTCTTAGTCGTTCTCGAAATTGCATTCGAATTTCTTTTTTCACATCTCAACTGTCCTTGGCTTTGCATTCTGGTGCGGTATTTCGAATTGTAACCGTTCTTGAATTTGCATTGCCTGCCCTTTTTTTGTACCCTAACTGTCCTTGAATTGACATTCATCATGCTGTTTTAATCTTAATTGTAGTTGAATTCACATCGTTCATGTTCTTGAATTGCATTTCTTGTCTTGTTCTAGGTCTTGAAATTTCCTGAATTCCATCATTTGTTCTATTTTGTTCTTTAGAATGCTCTTAAATAGGCTTTTATTATCTACTCTTAAATCTTGGATGTCCTTTCGTGGTCTTGATTTTGCAATGATTATATGATACTTATATCGTAGATGTGCTTCTGTTTGGAGTCTCTGATATGTAGACTCTTATGCTGGCAGTCATCTTCTTTTTGGGGCTCACTGCACAAGGTGGAGGGCCGTACCATCCACTACACTGTTGCAGATGATGATGGCAACTTGGACGAGAGCTTCGAGAGGTCTTCTTTCATTTTCAATAAGCTGGGTGTCAAGCAATTGACACAAAAATTGGAGGAGGAAACAAATCTCAGGGATATAATTGTCTGCCACCGGAATTCGTTGAATGGGCGGCTTTATCCTCTTCATCTGACGCTGCCACCTAATAATGCAGCAATGCATGTTGTGGTCGTCCGGGCATCATCAAGAGGTGAGTCTGTTCATTACTTGATTTGATCGGTGCTGCATATGGCTATACCCTTTCTTTTGTGTTCCCTAAGCTGTTGAATTAGAATTTATTCATTATAAATGCTCTCCATCTTCTTATTGAGATTGTTAAAAAATTGGGCTGCACATGCCTGTTATAACTATAAAAATACCCTTGAAGCTTTCTATGCATATGCCGTTTTTCCCTATTAATTGGAGATTTTGATGACTTTCAGAGCAAGCATCTTTATCTGCTTCACATGGAACACTGATTCTGAGATGCTCTATTTCTTGGTTATTTCACGACCTATTCTCAGTACCTTTGATTATTTGCAAAGGAGTTAATGTACACTTGATTGGATACATATTTTGAACCTGTATGTTATTATTTCCATCTGGCATAAAGAATAGGCAGAATTGTAATTAATCTGATCTTGAGCATGGCTCAATTAAATTTGAGGCAAAGTTGAGATGTTCATAAAAATTGTTCTCGGAACCTGAGGTCTTTGATTACATTTGTAGCGAACGCAATCTTTACATCCCAATGTAACGGCTGGAATTCCTATTGGTTACTAAAAATTCAATCCATTAGATTGATATCTTTATTTTTCTCCTGAGAGAACACTAGCTTGATATTGTGGTTTCATTAGTATGTATATTCCTCTGCGTGCATATAAAATCCTAGGTTATTCGAGCTAAACATGAGTGAGCTAAGGAATTGACAAGATTGATTCATTTACTATTTGAGCAACCCCTTTTTGTGTCAAATATTGAGCTTAACATGAGCTCATTCATTTGACAGCCCAAAGATGGAGTTAAGCAGATAAGTATTGAGCTGTGCCCTTTTCAGAATTTTTATGATCTTTTTCAATTGAAAGAACAATGGCTGGCCAAGCATATAGGCCAGATTAATGTTAAGTTTAGTGATAGCAGATAATGATGATATAGAGGAAGATTCTGTTACCTGTTTGACTGTGTTCCTCTCTGTACTAACACTTTTATTGATTGGGGCTGCTTATTTATCACAAGATGATCTTATATTTCTGTTTCCAGTGGCGAGACCTTAGAAGAACCAAAAGTTTCCAGTTTGTTTTTCTGTACGTCTGAGTTGCATTATTATGTAAACTTTTTGGATATCTGCAAAAACCAATACTTGCTAGAAGAAACTCACAGGAAAACAATAAATTCCAATAGCCTGCTTTATGACAGACTACTCCCCTGCACTCTCTTTTCCTTACCATGTCAAAGCTAATACTTACTTCTAGGCAACATAAACTATGAAGGAATATGAATTTTCTTGATTGAACGATCTCCTGATTTGGATCTCCTTCATTACCAGTAAACAAACCGTTCACTGGTACCAGCTATATATGATGCTTATTTTTCAACTTTCCATCAGTGTAGTTAAACCAAAATCTCTTGTGGTTTCTTACTTGTTATTTTGGTCGTACTGCAGTGTCCCTTTACATTAATAAAGGACCTTTGAATAGATTGACCTTTTTCTGAAAAAATAGTTTCTTTTACATTATTTCTCTGAGACATTTTGAGCCTTTATATTGTCTGGAGCTACTCCTTGTGTTTGCTAAATGAGAAGAACTTCCTATTCTTAAATGCCCACTTTTAACATTGACATGAAGTCTATGCTCTGCAGTTCTGAGCATAGGACATAAATGAATTGTTCCAATAGTGGGAACATACTCGTACTCATTCAATCTAGTTTTGAAAAATTATCTTGTTTTCTATGAAGTTGGAATGACTTTCAAACTATTCATAAATTTATTATCCAGAAACCCTGTGTGCCCTTTTTCTAAGGTTCTGCACCACCACACATTGTTATTATTTTATTTTTTTCATTCTTTTCTGGATATTTTTGTTGACTTTATTGATGTAGGACAATAAGACTATGTGAGAAAGAAAATATTGTGGAGAACTTTTTCTACCTACTTTATGAGGTAGTCATCATGTATATTTATGGTTGAGAATGTACAAGAGAATACAACTAGGATGATATAAAGATCAAAAGAAATAATAAATGGATCCCTAGGATCAATTCTAAATTTATGCTATTTTGAAATTCAAAATTTAAAATTCAAAATTCAGATTCAAAATTTAGAATTCAAAATTCGAAATTCGAAATTTCTAGAATCATGGATCTTTGATATGTGGCTTGATATGGGGTTGAGATGAAGATATTGCCAATACCACCCCTCCTGCGCGCAAGCTAAGGTGGGTACCACTAAGAGCTTGGGACGCAAATGTTGAAAGCGTTGGGAGACAAATCCTTTAATCAATATATCAGCAAGTTGGTCATTGGAGGAGATGAATTGGACATGAAGCTGCAACGAGCCATTCGCTCTCGAACAAAATAAAAATCAATTTCAATATGCTTGGCCTGAGCATGAAAGACGGAATTGGCAGTAAGATATATGACAAATAAATTATCACACCAAAGTATAGGGGCTTGAGAAAGTGAGATTTTCAATTTCTATAGTAAAGATTGAATCCAAATTAATTCAGCAGTAGCATTAGCAAGTCCTTTGTATTTGGATTCGGTACTTGAACGTGTCTCAATACGTTGCGTTTTAGCACTCCAAGATATGAGATGACGGCCAAGAAAAATATTAAAGCCACTTACAGAACATCGGTCATTAAGATCACTAGCCCAATTGGCGTCGGAATAGGCATGAAGAGAAGAGGATGAGCCTATTCCGATGCCAATTGTGACAGGCTTGGTAATTGGGCTGAATGTCCCATCATAATCAATACCCTCTTGTTGATTGAAGCCTTTAGCAACCAAAGGAGCTTTATAGCGCTCGATAGAGCCACTAGATCATCTTTTGATTTTAAACACTTATTTGCAGCCAATAACATGTTGTGAAGGAGAGAGTGGAACTAAAAGTCAGGTACCATTAGAGAGCAAGGCATTGTACTGATATGTCATCGCTTCACGTCATTGAGGATCATGTTAAGTTTGAGTGAAGCAGGTGGGCTCAGCAGGGATACTAGAAGCCACAAATGCCAAGGGATATTTTGCGCTAAAGCGACGTGGCTTGGGTGTGCCATCCTTGGAGCGTGTGACCATATGATGACCACCAATGTGAGAAGAAGAAGTCACTGGTTCAAGAGCAACAGATTCAACAGTGGCTATAGAACATTGGTCACATATCGTGGTTGGATCATTGTCATGTGTTTGTAAAGAGCTGGGCTGAGTTTGAGGACTTGGGGATGAAGATACGAGTGGATCAATGTGGGTTGATGTTGACGGATCATTGGGCTCGGGTGTAAGCCATGGTAAAGAAAAGACATTAAGAGGGCTATTGGTTGACTTGGGAGTGTTACTAGAAGAGTTCTGTGCATAAGAAAACACTCTCATCAAAAATAACATCATGAGATTTGAAAATATGCCCAGAAGAAGGATGACAGCACTGATACCTATGAAAATCTGTGGGATAACCAAGAAAGATGCATGGAAGAGAACGATATTCTAGTTTATTTTTATTATAGGAACGAAGACAGGAAAATCATAAGGAGCCAAAAACACGAAGAAAATTTATAATATGGCTATTTATTAAACAATTTTTTCCAAGGTGAAATAAAATGGAGTGCATGTGTGGGTAAACGATTAATGAGGAAATTAACTGTTTCAAAGGCCATATCCCAAATTTAGAAAGAAGATTAGATTGGGCAAGAAGAGCAAGGCCTACTTCTACAATATTGCGATGTTTGCACTCTGCAACCATATTTTGTTGGGAGGTGTGTGGGCATGAGATGACCAATTCCATGATCATTCAATTCTTGTTGAAACGGTTGCGATTAACACTCATGAGCACAATCAATTTGGAGAAATTTAATTTTACATTGTAAAATATTTTCAATGTGCAGCCGAAAAATACGGAGGACATGATAAATATCAAAACGATTTTTCAATGGATAACACCAGGAGAAACGATTATAATCATCTAAAAAATGTGTAACCCCAAATGCGACGTAATAGGAGAAGGCCCCCAAATATTAGTATACACAAATTCAATAGGAGAAGAAGATCTAGAATGAGAGTGTGGAAAGGGTAAAGAGCGACTCTTAATTGACATGTAGAGCAATTTGAAACTTTATTATTGTTATAAAAATTCAAACATGATTTATTAAGAATTCTAGAACAAAGGGGCATAGAAGCATGGCCAAGATGTTGATGCCAAAGAAATTGAGAAACACTAGTTGATGCAGCATATGCAGTAGAAGCCTTCTTGGTGACACTCCTAGGTAAAAAATAGTAAACTCTATCCTTAAATGTGCCCTTGAGGAGGGTTTGAGCAGAGGTGAGGTCCTTCACACAAAAATGGTCATAGGAAAACTTAAAATAACAGAAATTATCACGTGTAAATTGAGATATAGATAAAAGATTTTTGGTGATTTGAGGGACATGTAAAATATTTTTAAGTTGGAAAGGATGAGTAGAAGTGTGTAAAAGAGAGTGCAATGATTTTTATAGCCAAACCTGAACCATCTCCTATAGAAACCTGGTCACGACCATTGTAGTCGGAACTAAGATGAAGATTAGACAAATCTGAAGTCATGTGATGTGAGGCACATATGTCTGTGTACCATGTTGAATCATTCATGGCAGCAACATGTGCTTGTGGAGAAGTAGCTTGATATGATTAATCGAAGCGATGGTAACACTTCAAGGTCGTGTGCCTATATTTGCAGCATAATTGATAACGTACCTTATTTTGAGTTCAGCCATTAGTAGTATTTGGAGGTCTTAAGTCATGGCCCTTTTGGTGGTAAGATCCCTTTGGAGAAAAAATAGATGATCCATCATTAGAGAAATTATGCGTTGGCTGCTGGGGTCATTGTGGCGAACCTCGTTGGCTGCCTTTTTGTACATAATTTGTAGTGGGCGGAATCTCACCTGTAGCTAAATGAGTTTTGGAAGTCTAGAATCTCAGTCGGATATCATGTTGGAGAAGAATGCCATGTAGTTCTTCAAAAGTAGTGGCAATCCTCGTGGTAAGGAGTGTAGAGACACGATGTTCGTACTCCAGACCAAGGCCAAGCAAGATTTGATGGCCTAAATCGGCAGGGGATATTGGTCTATTAATTGCAGCTAACCAAGTTGTCGGATATCCTCTTTGCCTCCTGTTTATAATCCTCTATAGAGAACGAACCTTTGTTAAGAGCATAGAAATCCGTCATAAGAGTACTGTAACATGCTTCACTCTGGATGTCATAAAGCTGTTCAAGAGCAAGCCAAACATCTTGTGCTTGTGGTAATCCGACAGCATGAACCATCATCGCATTGGATATGTTGTTGAGGAGCCACGCCAGAGCGATTTTATCACGGAGAAACCATGACTCAAGCTGGATTAGAGATTGGCTTCTCTATTCTTTCATTATTTGAAGTTATGACAATCGTTGGAGGTGGAGGCGAGGTCGTGCCATCCATCTATAAGATCCCATAGTCGGTTGGCTGTTAAGAGAGGTTGGGTATGGGCCTTCCAGGTAATGAAATTATTTCTATTAAGTTGAACAACAATTGAAGGCAGAGTGATAGGTGTAGGCATGGAGTTGGAGGAGGATGCCATGGAGATAGCAAAGGTTAAAGGCTCTGATAGACTGATACCATGTGGAAAAATAAGAATATATGAAAAAAAATATTATGGAGAACTTTTTCTATCTATCTTATAAGGTAGTCATCATGCATATTTATAGTTGAGAATGTACAAGACATTACAACTAGGATGATACAAAGATAGAAAAAAATAATAAATGGATCTCTAGAATCAATCCTAAATTTATGCTATTTGAAATTCAAAATTCAGAATTCAAAATTCAAAATTCCTAGAATCTTGGATCCTCAATAAGTGGCTTGATATGGGGATGAGATGAAGATACAGCCAATAATTGAATTACGTCTAAAATGTTTATGATAAAGATTTATTCTTGAGCTTGATTTTTTAAATGATGTTTCACATTTAGGATTGATGCATTTTTCTTTCAACTTTATTTGGTTTGACTTACATCTTAATTTCTCCAGTGTTATGCCCAGCATTCTCCCATTTGAATAGACTACAAATTTGCCTAGGAGCAGGACCTTTTCTGTTGGCCTGCTATGAAGTGATTTTGTATTTGTGCATTGGCTCGATAGTTCAGCCAAGAAGGTTTTATAATGCTGGTGATGATATGCTGTAGTCCAAAATATATTGCTTTTGGAATAATGGCTGGTTTTAGGTGCCATTTTCGAGGATTAGAAAATATAATAGCTCTTAATCAAACTGGAGAAGTTTTACACCACCAATCATTTCTAAACTTGTAATGTTGGGATGGGATGAACAAATTTGTTGATAGAGTTGTTAGAATATGTTGCCTTTACATGAAAGGAAGTGGCTGCTTATAAGTCAACATGAAGTGGGAGCGACAGGTCAAGACTGCTATTAAGTCCTCTTGGGTTCGTCAAGTCAGTGTGGTAAGGAGTAAGTGAAAAAGACAAAAAACTTTCAGAGGGCCCAGCAGAGCACAAGCCTCCAGATTGGGGTTGAGGGCGGTGGGTGGGATGGGGTGGGGGGTGTTAACCTCCCACTCACTTTTGGGAGTTGAAACAGAGGTTGAACCATTGAAGCATATATTTGGAGGCTAATGGAATTATGGATGGGGTGGTTTCCTTTGTGGCAAACCACTTCGGGGGGGTTCTTTGGACTGGTGAAGGGGAGCTGTCTCAGGCCCTTTGTGACTTGCTGTATTTTGATATTTTTGGATATATATTTATACTAGAATTGTATGAGTCGTCCAGTGTAGCACAAAAAAAAAAGTGTACATTTCGAAATGACAACGTTAAAGATTTTTTTATACATGGTCATGATTATTCAGGACTATGTTCCATTGTTCTTTTGCTCTTGAAAATAGCTACCACCAACATTATAGGGGCATTTGTGCCATAAGGCCCAGGGTAAGACAGCATGTCTTTCATTTTTTTAAGGAGCTGAGCTGGACATATGCATTGAGCAAAAATTGCTTTCTTCGCTCTCATCCCTTGACTCGCTAAACTGCAAAGTTGGACCTCCCTAACTGGATTGCCCTTTTCTCATAGAAAGATTTGGCAAAGAACTTTTTGAGTTTTCAGATCAAACAAAATCAAAGTACACTTCAAAGATGGAAATTCAAAATATACCTGCATGCATACGTACATATGTACGTACATACATACATGCATGCATACACGTACATATACACATACATATGTATGTACCTACATACATACATACACATACATACGTTCATAGGAACTTTTCAACTGCTAGATGGGATTCTGCTTATAAGAGAATCTTAAAGAGGCAGACATATCAACATCGATAAAATTCCTGTACTCCTTTGACTATTTATTGAGATACATTCTACAAGTATCATCAGCGCTATGTGACACTAGTGCACTCCAAAATCAGCCATATTTTGCTGCTTAATTAGTTATCAGAAAAAACGCAGCAACATATGGTTACTTATTCTCCTTACAAACTAGATTAGACCTGATTATAAACTTTTATGCTCTTGAAATGTTTGCTATGTTGTATTGAGATGCATACCAATTGCTTTGTCTTTGTTCGCTTGCACTTTGCTGTTGCATTTGTTTAGTGAATGAAGCATCCTATTCAAATCTCAGTTACAGACTTTTTGTAATTGTGTAGGTATTGCGCTGCATATGATTGAGCTGACTTATGACTTGGTTTGATTTGAATTCTAGATTTCATTTCTATAAATACTTGTTAAGAAATTTCTAACCTTTCCAGTGGCAAGGACTTTTGCTGACGAATTAAATTAAATCCATAAAGTTGAAGTAATATGCTCTTGTTCCAGACTTCATACCCTTCCATATACATACAGAGGCTTGTTGGATGCTATGTTCAATCATTCTTTTCAAATTGACCTGGACCTCATTGCCATTTATTCTCCTTGGTTATTGAATATCTGCTCCAAAGAGTTGGTGGACGGTGGTTATGTCATTAGCATGGAAGTTTTGTTGGATCAATGTATAAAAATACGTTGAAAGACAAATTTCTCCCCTTGCCAACCTATACTTGATGCGAGACTTACTGTGGATAGCAAAGCAACCACTTGTCTTGGAATATTTCAATTAGTAATTAGATGTAAAGAATCTCATGTTCTGGTATTTGATCTTTATCGTTGCCCTTGATGTGTTTTTCCTCGGAATCCTTTTTTTTTTTTGTCATAGATTGGTGGAAGTATATTGATTGTGATAGCTTTCTAGGTGGACTGTGAAAAAGCTTGAGCTTTGGGCAAAACCCTGCTTTTGAATGTGCTAAATATGAACTATGAAGGCATCTCATGCTTGACAGGGTTTATGTTCTTTGTTTCTGGCAAGTTGTTTATGATCCAGTCTTTTTTTGGACATTGGCCTGGACAGTTTTGGGCAGTAGTTGTCATTGGCCCCTCCTATGGTCCTAGGAATTTTCTACATCTCTTTGGGTTATCAACTTTGATGCATGGCTACAATGAAC
This sequence comes from Phoenix dactylifera, assembly GCF_009389715.1. Classification (NCBI taxonomy): domain Eukaryota; kingdom Viridiplantae; phylum Streptophyta; class Magnoliopsida; order Arecales; family Arecaceae; genus Phoenix; species Phoenix dactylifera. The sequence goes on from NC_052407.1 coordinate 1,259,383, forward strand.
ATGAAAGCATGAATTTTTACAGACCTGGGCTATACTGATTAGTGCCATTTATATGCATCGTAAAGCCGGGCGTCGTATCATATTTAAGATTCACTTTCATACTCAAGCCTTGCGAAATGGTTGAAAGCAATGTTTTACATAAAATTATGGTGGACGTTGTGCCTTTAGAGCTCCATTTAGAGTAGCGACACCAATTGGGAATTAGGACCTTTGCCTTCAGCATTATGTAGAATGTCAGAGCATATGAAACTGCTTGCTACCATCTTTCAGGAGAAGGATGAACTGAGTAAACAGTAATGTATAAGCTGACAAGGGATGGCCTAACAGGCAGCCAAGTTTGAAATAAGAATTAATCAAGGATGGTAGGTATATACACTTATGGAAGACAGTGATATGGAAACAGTTGTGGATAAAGTTATATGGAATGTTAATCAGGATTAGAAGAGAGCATGTTATTTTCTGAACAGAGCATGTTATTTATTAGTGCAATTGCCCGACAACAAACATATACACCATAAACATGGTGTGGAGCACTACAACATACACATGCTTGCAAGTAATACCAGGATAGAGGCAACGAATACATACAGCACACACATGCTTGCACATGCAGGCACGCATCATGAACATACACGCTAGCAGTTTTAGTCATGCATTGAAGGTTGCAGATGCCAACAAAGAACGAATTCTATTTGGGAAATCTGATTAGATGATAAAAGTGGACCACCAAAGAGAACATTGATGGTAGTTGTGAACGAGTATTTGAGATTGGTGTGAACAAATTACAAGCCCTGATTTTTAGGGCTCGTGGGTTGGCCCGGAGTAGCCAGGCCCAGTCCGACAGTGGCTAGCCCAACCCTTGGGTTTGTGGGCTGGCCCGAAGAGGCGAGGCCCAAGCCCACTATGCCCTATGGCACGATGCAGAGGAGACTCCGATCCTCCTCCAATTTCGGCAGAGATTTTGCTTATTTAGCTCCTCCTCTATTGAAAGCCGTCCACAATGAGTCTAAGAATCGTCGCCAATCTCAACGATCCTTCTCCAAGTCTTCTCCTCGATTCATCATCGGGAAGAGTTACCGAGAAGCCTCGCCAGTTTGAGGTATGAGTTCTTCATCTCCTTCTCTTTCTTTATTTGAGTTTTGGGCTTTTATTTTCTTGGATATGAGCCGACAATCACTGGAGCTTCATCCGAAATAGAGCAACTCTGTTTCGGCTATGATTAGCCATCGTCGGCTGTTAGGTTTGGCTGGGGTTACGGCCACCTGAGCCGTCGGGTGGGCAGCTGGGCCATCGCGGCTGCCACCTATTGCTGGCGCTGGGGAAGGAAGAAGAGAGATGGAAAGAAGGATTCTTTTCTCTTCTCTGTTTTCTCTCTACTTTCTCTCTTTAGAATATCTATGGAACCCAGAATTAGGTCATGTTGACCTGATCTATGAACCCGAGTTGGCCCTCGGAAAGAGGCCTTGAACTGCTTTAGTGCTCGAGCCACCTATTGGACCGATCACTCCGATTTTATTAAATGTCCCTGAAACTCCATTAATTTACCATGTTGATTGATCTTGATCATGATTGAAGCCAATTTATTGAGCGAGGCATCTAGATCAGACCCACACGAAATCACCATATGCTCGGTCAAGTCTTCTTGAATTATTTATTTAAAGTTATAAATTAGAAATTAATTTTGTTGTTAATATGTCAAATAGATCTTGCAGAGTTGCCTGGTAAAGTCTGATAGTCTAAGACAAAAGAAATAAGTAAATTTTATACTTCTTATTATTTTTCAAATTATCATGTTTTTCTTGCATAAGATTCATTTGTAGAAATATCATATTTTCTTAAAATTATGCATCAACATATGTGTTAAGAAAATCATGCTTTATTATAAAAAAATGTTCCATGAATGTTTTAATGAAATAGCTTTGTTATGAAATATGAATCTAATTATCCCATTAGTATTTTTCATCTATTTATGTGTATACTTTAAGAAAAAAAAGATATAAGTATTTGAAAGGCTCTCAAAAAGCTATGTACGACCCTTGCCAGCAGGTATAATAGTTGGTAACGGCTCTTGCCAGCGGATATAATAGTTGGTAATAACCCTTGCCAGCGAGTATAATAACGATCCTCGCTAGCAGGTGTAATAGTTGGTAATGACCCTCACTAGTGAGTATAATAATTGGCAAACCGTGACTTGCAGTTGATTATGGCCCTATCAGAGGTATAAAGTGACCGTAGCATGAATATCTGAGTAATGTTTTAATCCATAATATGGTTAAATGACATTAAGAATGATTTATGATTTTTTTTTGCTATATAAACTTGGAATTATGTTTTTGGAAAAGATGGATGATTTAGGCATGTATGATTAGCTTTATAATTTGTTTTAATATACTGTACTATAAAATATTTTATTTTGGCAATAACTATTATTTTTCTTAAATAATGCCTTAATATGAAAAAACTTATGCTTGATCCGATAAAGTAATAAAATATCTATTTACTGAGCTGTGTCGCTCATATATCTCTATTTGTATTTTTTTTTAGGTGAATAAGGTCAGTAAGGATAAAGGATGGTCTAGGCTCGGAGTTCGTCCTAGCAAGCTTGGCGAATTATATAGCAAAACTTTAGTTCTTTAGGTGCTTATAAATTTGCAGCTTAGTACTCTTCTAAATATTGAGGCTTATGGGTTAGTATTTATATTTGATATAAATATGCTGAACCAATATTGATTGCGTTTAATGAACAATAAAATTAAATTTTTATTTATTATATTTTTTTTGAGATGAATTTGAAAGTTAAGATGATGAATTTGAAATTTTAAATAAAATGTTTGGCTTTATGTTATCGAGGGTTTATCCTTCGGTGGCACGTCCATGTGATGCTCTAGATCTAGGGCATGACAAATTATGCTCCGGATCTGGGGTGTGACACGAGGTTATTTGCACGGACAAATTACAAGGTTGACTCATAAAAGATGACGCTGGTAGATGGAATAATGTTTTGTTGGCTATAGGAAATAGTCTTCGAAAGGGGTGACGAGTACCGGACAACTTAATGCTGCAGATTGAACACCCCTGCATGGTTATCAATAGCTAGGATTGGATACAAGGTTATCATGCATTTCTTCTTTTTGTTGCTAATTCTTGGTTTTACACATAATTTTTACATACATATATAGATGTATGTATTCTACTGTGATGCCTTCTCGGTATCGACAAGTTGCATTTGAATGAAAGCCTTTTGCCTGACCTGTTGGAACTGACAGTGTATTGAGTGGTTTGAGGGTAGATCCGAACATCCCTCAAATCAAGTGGTACACCTAGGTGCCACCCATAAAGTGGGTTAAAGGGCGACTCTCGTATTGTCGACCATTTGAAAAATAAAAAGAGAGGAATGAAGAGATAATAAATTGTTAAAGGGTTTTACATTAGAGCGACCAATTTGCACTTTTTTGAGCTAGATATTCATTCTAGCTAGGTAATTTTCTTCCCTATATCCTTGGTTAATTGCACAATAATTTGACCACTAACATTAGCAAAATTAGGGATAAACTTCATTAAAAATTGAGATTAAAAATTGTTCGTTCACTGGACAGGATAAAAATTAACAAGTTTTGAATATTTGTGGCTGATCCCAAACCTATACCAAAATTTGTGTAAATGTAAAAATAACCTGAAAATTTAATATTTATTTAGGATAATTTTTGAATATGTTGTCGAGAAGGAGCGTATCTACAATTCGACTGGAGTAACATTTTTTGTGTTATTAATTATTAACAAATAATTTTCTTGAAATTATTAATTTTAAGAAAAGGTAGCGTGTCTGCATCCATAATGTGCCCATGCTACCAATATTTGATTCATAATTAGTAGTATTCAGCCATCCATAAGTTTTACTCGAGGGAAGGCTGACAAGAACACCTCCCTCATTTGAACACACTTTTGACATTATTTTAAAATTTATATTTATAAAAATATTTATAAAATAATATGTTAAAAGTCACAGTGAAGGAATGACATGGTCGATTAGCTAACAACATCCGATGATCTGGATCGGTCTGCTCTAGCCAATCAAACTAATTAACCTATGAAATAAGAATCAGACTATAGTATAGATAATACATTAGGGACTAATGATTATAGATTCTAACGGTGCTCGGCAATGGTCAGGGTAATGCTTATGCGCTGCATGGTTACAAGTGGAGTTCAAGACTCTCTAGGTAAGGCTTATGCACTGCATGACCATGAGCGGGGTTCAAGACTCTCTTTCCATCCATTAAAGAGGGTGCGATCCTCCTCTAAGGTCCATAGATCCAAGCAAAGAGAGAGAAGAGAGGAAAAGAAAACAAAAAAAGAGAGAGGAAAGGGAAAGGGGAGAGAGAGAGCCAGGGGTCTATCATCCCATCCTCTGAATCTCTCTTCCCCAAATTCCTTGGCCCAACTAGAGAGAGAAGAGAGAGAAGAGTAAAGAGAGGAGAGAGAAAGCCTTCATCCTCTTCTCAAAATAGGGGAGGCTCTCTCTTTCTCTCTCCTCAAACCGAGTCATGGAAGAGCTGATGGACGGCGGCTTATAGCAACCTCCAGTGATGGCAACGGCGACGGCCTCGAGCAATGAGTCATTGTAGGCGGTGGTCAGCAAAAACCAAGAAAGAAGAAGAAAATAGAAAATGCCCTATTCATGTTATTCTGGCAGCTCGCCGACCCAAATCAAACGGCGGCAACGGCTATGGAGCCGGAAAACCTAGAGGAAGAAGAGGCTTGACCCATTACTTTAGTCCGACGAAGCTTTGTGGATGATTGGACCATCCTTTCCGATGGAATTCCGAGGAATAGCTTGGTAATGGTTCGAAAATCAGCAGTGCTTGTGTGTGTGATTTCAATGGTGGAGTCCATAGGAGGAGGTAGATGCTCCTTTGTAGACGAGATCCTAGGATTTTAGCCCATCTTTGGCTCTCCCTAGGACTCTGGGAGTCCACCAGAATTGGGGGAGGAGGAAGACTCCTAACTGGAGTCTTCTTCTTCTCGGCCCACACGTGCAGCACATGCTTAAACCCAACGGCCTGGCCACTTAGGCCAGCCCATTAGCCCAAAAGAGTTGGGCTATCTCCAAGCCCATTAGCCCACCCAACTCCTCTTCTAGCTAGAAGAGAATAAAAACTTTGCTCCTTTTGTGCTAGTAAAGTCGGGATCAAATCAAGTTTGATTCCTCTTCCTATTCTAATTAACTAAAATAAATTACCAAAAAAATAAAATAATATCCAAGTTGGGTGGAAGTTAGACCTTGACTCCTATATGAACTTTGCTTCAATCACATCACTATATTTTTTTCTGGATTAAAACTTATGGCTTCACAAATTTTTGGTATATGATTTGAGTCTTGGATTAACAGATTTTGCTTCTGAAGCTCGTCTAAACCTATTTAGAATTGCAAGATTGGTCCATGGCAGGTCATATGATCCTTTTGGATTAGAGCTCTTCTTGTTTGAGAAAATTAGCTCCTGTAAGGGTAACACTTGCTTTCTCATCCAATGACCAAGCCTCTTAATTTTCTAATTTCAATTCATGATCAGTTTCCAAGTATCCACCTCTTTCAATATCAACAAAACAAAGTTCTCATCATCCCCGGATGTTAGAGATAATTTGTGATAGGAGATGCAGGTATTGAATCCAAAGGTAGAAGTCGAGCCAAAAGCTCTGGGAGTTGTGTGACTTGCTCCTCCAATTGAGTGAGACAGTATTTCATATCATCATGCACCGTGATAGAAGCCATCCTCTTCTTTGTCCGTTGATGTACTTCAAAGTCCATTGATATACTTCAAAGTACCAAAAGCTTCTTCTAGTAAATTATATTCTGTCAAGTCCTTCTAGTAAGTTATATTCTGACCAGTCCCTCTATGGATTCATCAATTATGGAGGGATAGTCTGCCTTAGCACCGGCACTCTGGAAGGAAATTAGTCCTGAAAAAAAATAATCAAGATTTTCATATGGCTAGCTATCAAAAAGCTGAACACGGGAAGATTAAAATGGTTGGAGTGCTCTCTTCTGTTATCCTTTATGCAAGGCTGGACCTGAAATATTTGATCATCTACTCTTGAATGCAATTTCTCAATTACGATCTGGACCATTAGTCAAAAAGTTGGAGTGAAATGGAACAATGGAGGATCAACATTCAACTCCTCTGGCTGGAATGAGGTTTTCTTCCTGCCTGGGGTCCCTTTGGTCTTAGCAATCTCCTGGAGTACTTGTACTGAAACAAACTGTTACACAATAAGAGGTGAATGAGAAAATAAGCTCTAAAGTGATCCACTTGAAAGGTTGCTTCTTAGAAGCTGTGTGTCTCTTCAAAAGAGTTGCATCAAAAGAGATACATCTATTCATTTATATGGATGCATCTTTTTATTGCATCTATTCATTTATATGAATGCATCTTTTTATTTGAAAGACATGATTGTTAGCATGAAAGACGTGACTCTTCGTAGAGATGTATCTATTCATTTGAATAGAAAAGATATGTCTCTTCTTTATGTCTGTTCTGGAAAGTCACCATGAACTCTATAAATAAAGCCTTCCCAACCATTTTACACACCGAATTTTTCAACTCATCTAGTTTTCTCATTCTAGAGTTCTTAGAGAGCATTGGTGAGTTCATTCAAAGAGAGTCAAAAAACTCAATTTTTGGTTCATTGTACAAACAAATTGTTCTTCTTCTTTTGTTTATGAAGATCATTGTATCTTGGGAGGCAGACGCTTAAGAGATCCAAAGCACCTATGTGGAGGGCAAAATCTATCTTAAGGACATAGTGTCAAACATGTTGGGGCCAAAACAGATATTGTGGAATAAACTACGCCAAATTCCAAATCAACTAAAAGCAATATTCACACATGCAATATATCAAACACCTGGAGAGCAAAAGGAAACACACCAAATTTATGTGGAAAAACCCTCGAGTGTAGAGGAAAAAAACTACGAGACAAATCTGATCAATCTACTATAATGGATATAGAGTTTACAATACTCAAATTTATGCCCAAAAACTTGAGTTCTCAATAAATTGAAAAAACTCCAATATTACCTCTCTAAGAGTAACAATGATATTACCCAAACCATCACAATGTGATGAACCTAAGAATGTAATGAGATCCCTAACAATGAATACTGCAACTCTTTATAGCATCCAATATAACTCATAGATAGAAATCCAATTTGTTAAGTCTCCATGTGAAAACCACACCAAAAAAATAAGAAGAAAAAAAAACCTTTCTTCCGTACAGCGTGCAAAACTAATGCTGCAAGTTGTGCCCTCTTTCTCTCTATGTCATTGTACCTCTTGGCTCTCTCTCTCCTTTTTGTGTTTTTATTCTTTCCGCCACTTACTGTTCTCTCTTTGTTTTTTTTTATGTGCCGCAGCCACCTCTTAGTTCACGCGCCTCTTCTTTTTTTCGCGCGCACACCTATATGGACCATATGGTCCTCCAAAGAAAGCAAGGATAAAGCCCTAACGGGCTATATGGGCCTCCCAAGAGTGGGCTAGACCCACTTACAATCTCCTCCTATATCTCACAGAGGAAGGAGATTGTACTCTAACTTGCTAGTTAGAATCCATGTCGGCCAATCTGGCACAAAGTTTCAGCTTCTCTTTGGTCACAATTTTTGTCATCATATCAGCTATGTTCTTCTCAGTACGAATCTTCTGTTGTAGTACTAACTGCTCTGCAACTACTTGGCATAGCCAATAGTATCTCATATCTATGTGCTTCGTGCGTGAATGATATGTAGCATTCTTGCTCAAGTCAAATGCACTTTGACTGTCACAATGAACTACATACTCATCTTGCTTCAAACCCAAATCTTGAAAAAACCGTCTTATCCAAAGCATCTTTTTTCCTGCTTCAATAGCTGCAATATACTCATCCTCAATGGTAGATAAGGCAACACACTTCTGTAGTTTCTATTGTCAAGATACAACTCCTATTGCAAAAGTAAACAAGTATCCTGAAGTTGATTTCCTTCCATCAAGGTCATCTGCCATATCTGTATCTGTATATCCCTCCAAAATTGGTTTTGAGCCTCCAAAAGTCAAGCACATTTTGGAGCTACCTCTCAAGCATTTGAAGATTCACTTCACTGCTTGCTAGTGATCTTTGCCAGGATTAACAAAGAACTTGCTAACAACTCCAACAGTTTGAGCAATGTCTGAGCGTGTGTAAACCATAGCATACATCAAACTCCCGACTGCAAAAGAGTATGAAACTACTGTCATGCTATCTTTTCTTCCTTGATAGAAGGGCAAGTCTTCTTACTCAGTCTGAAGTGACCGCCAAGAGGTGCACTGACTAGTTTAGGCTGCTTTATGTTAAACCTTTCCAGTACTCGCTCAATATATTTCTTCTATGATAACCACAGCTTCTTGGCTTTTCTGTCACGAAAAATCTGCATACCCAAAATATGTTATAATGCACCAAGGTCTTTAATGTCAAAGGACCTGGACAATTCTGCCTTCATACTGCTAAATATCTTGTCCTACTATCAAGTTGTCATCTACATATAACAGAAGAATAATGAATTTACCATCAGAGAATTTTCTAATATACAAACAATGATTTGTCTCTATCTTGGTATAAGCATGACCCACCATGAATAAATCAAACTTCTTGTATAGTTGCCTTGGAGCCTGCTTTAACCCATACAAACTCTTCTTCTACCTACAAACCATGTGCCATGGTCTGCCGTACCGATCCATATAGGTCGATACGGGCCGGTACGTACCGGTACCGAACGGAGCCGGTACGGTACCGCTATATTTTTTGGTTCCGATTATTCGCAACCCGTACCGGTCGGTATAGGCCGGTACTGGCCTGTACCGAACTGGTACTGACCCGTACCGGCCCGTATCGATCCGTACCGACCGACTTGTACCGACCTCAAATTTTTTTTGGCTTTTGGCCCAAACCAACCAAACTGGTACAGTACTGGTTCGGTTCGGTATGATACCGGTATCGAGGTAGGTACATCGGTATGGTCGGTACAACGGATCTTGTTCCTTTACTTCAAATCCTTCCGGTTGAACTCTGTATATCTCTTCCTCCAAATCACCATGAAAAAAAGCAGTCTTCACACCTAACTGCTCGAGCTCAAGATCAAAGCTAGCTGCTAACCCAGAACAACTCGAATGGAACTCATTTTGACAACTGAAGAAAATATCTCATCAAGATCAATACCTTTCTTCTGCTTGAAGCCTTTTACCACCAATCTAGCTTTGTACTTCACTAACTTTTCACCATCCATTTTTTGCTTCAACACCCATTTGCATTCTAGAGCACTTTTTTCTTTAAGAAGCTCTACCAACTCATAAGTATCATTCCTCTGTAGAGAACTCATCTCTTCCTGCATAGCCTTCACCCAGCTCTGCTTCCCCTTATGAGTCTGCACTTCCTAAAAACTCTCTGGCTCTCCCTCTTTAGTAAGCAAAATAAACTCTAATTTAGGATATCTAGTTGATGGACAATGCTCCCTTGTAGACCTCCTAACCTTGAGACTCTACCGTAGTAGGCTGCTTCTCCTGCTTAACACTCTCTGGCAGAGTAGACTGCTCCTCCTTCTCAAACAAATTATCATCATCAACAACTAGCTCATTACATTGGTCTTCAACTTGTGTCTCTTCTCCATTAGTGACACTTTTTGGAGGCAAAAAGATAGATGTAAGGCCGGGAACACCTTCAACTGCTTGACTCGGTTTCTCTACTTTTTCAAAGTCTGCTAATGTCTAGTCTTCATGAAAAACCACATCTCTGCTTTTGATGATCTTCTTTTTCTCTGGATCTCATAGTATGTAGCCAAATTCTGCATCTCCATAGCCAACAAATATGCAAGGAATGGCCTAATCATCAAGCTTTGCCCGTTGTTCCTTAGGCACATGTACAAATACCTTGCACCCAAATACTTTCAAATCAGAGTAGGAAACATCCTTCGTTGTCCACACTTTTTTAGAAATATCAAAACTCAAAGAAACTGCTGGAGACTGGTTGATTAAGTAGCAGTAGTAAGTACAGCTTCATCCTAGAATAACTTAGGCACTTTAGCCATCCTCAACATACATCTAACTTTTTTTTATAATGGTGCGATTTATCCTTTCTACAACACCATTATGCTGTGGGGTACCACGAACTATCTTCTCATGTTTAATACCATTCTCTGAGCAGTAATTCTCAAACTCATTAGATGTGTACTCACCTCCATTATCTGTATGAAGATACTTCAATGACTTTCCTATTTCTCTCTCCACCAAAGCATGAGAGTGCTTGAAGCATCATCAAAATATAAACTCACACCTTTCGTGAAGCATCATCAATAAAGGTAACAAAATATTTGCGGCCACCTAAGGTCTCTACTGCAATAGGACCACACACATCAAAATATACCAAATCCAATATATTGAATTTTCTACTAAAGGCTTTCTAAAAAGAAATTCTATGATGCTTGCCAAGTAAGCAGTAATCACAAGAATTCAATGACATACTTGTATGAAAAGGAATGAGGGACTTTCTTTCCAAAATCTACAATCCTTTCTCACTCATGTGAGCCAGCCGTCTGTGCCATAGATCTAGTAAAGCATCATCTTCGATCATATTCACTGTATCATCGCACAACTTATTTGTATTTTGTAAAGTGTGTAACAGAGCTTTTCTTTAGCAAATACCATTGACCCCCTTGATAGTTTCCATCTCTTGTTGCCAAAATAATTATCATACCTAGCTATATCAAGAGTATTAGTGGAGATCAGATTCAGGCACATATCTGGAATATGTTGCACATCCTTGAGTGTGAAAAAGCATCCAACATTGGTAACAAAACGGATGTCACCAATTCCCACAATATCAACATAACTATTATTTTCCATCTTCACCTTGCCATATTTATCTGCTCTATAAGTAGTAAAGAGCTCTCTACTTAGAGTGACATGACAGGAACATGTTGAGTCAATTATCTACTCCACATCAGGATTTGCAACATGACAATACTGGTTCTTTCCCACATAGAAAACTGTCATTACTTCATGTAAAACACAAGCAGTGGTGTCTTCATTGTTGGCCTTCTTCTAATTTGTTTCCTCTTGCAATTTTTTTCCCAAGCCTTGCAGTGTTTCTTCATATGACCCTCTTTATTACAATAGAAGCACTTGATTTTTTCTCTTACACTAGACTGACTTTTGGAAGTACCGCATCTCTTAAAATCTCTACTCTTACCTCTTCTCTTATTTTCTATAACAAGAGACTCTGCACTCATCTTACCTATGCCTTTTCTCCTTGTTTCTTCATTAAGCAAGCTATCTTTTACCATAGTAAGTTGTAACACCTCATCAGGAGCAGAGTTGCTAAATGACACCACCAAAGTCTCCCAACTGTCGGGCAATGAACTTAATAGCAATAATGCATGCAACTCATCATCTAGCACTATCTTCATTATGGTCAACTAATTCACCAAATCTTGTAACTCACTCCAATGCTCAGCAACAGATCTTTCCTCTTTCAGCTTCAAATTCACAAGCCTCCTAATTGCAAAGGCTTTGTTTTGGGTTGTCTTTCTCTCATAGAGACTTTCTAACTTCATCCAAAGGCTGTAGGCATTTGTCTCTTGAGATACATGATGGAACACATTGAGATCAATCCACTGTCTGATATATCCAATAACTTTCTTGTGCATCTTCTTCTAGTTACTATCACCAATGTCCTTTGGTTTAGCATTAACACCTTCAATGGGCTCATGTAAATTCTTACAGTAAAGGATATTCTCCATCATAGGCTTCCATATAGAATAATTAGAAGTATTAAGTTTTATCATGGTACTCGAAAAATTCTCCATCTACTCCCACAATATCTCTATACCTACACAACCTAGGCTCTGATACCACTTGTTGGGGCCAAAATAGGGATATTGTGGAATAAACTAAGCCAAATTCTAAATCAACTAAAAGTAATATTCATACAGGCAATATATCAAATACCTGAAGAGCAATAGAAAACACACCAAATTTACGTGGAAAACCCTTTAGTGTAGAGAAAAAAACAATGGGGCAAATATGATCAATCCACTTTAATGAATATAAAGTTTACAATATTTAAGTTTATGCTCAAAAATTTGAGTTCTCAACAAATTGGAAAAACTCCAATATCACCTCTTTAAGAGCAACAATGATCTCACCTAAACTACCACAATATGATGAACGTAAAAATAAAATAAGTTCCCTAACAATGAATACTGTAACTTTATATAGCATCCAATACAACTCTTAGATAGAAACCCAATTTGTTAAATCTCCATGTAAAAACTACTCCCAAAGAAAAGGATAAAAAAAATCTGTTTCTTCCGTACGACATGTAAAATTGATGCTGCAAGTTGCGCCCTCTTTCTCTTTGTATCACCGCACCTCTTGGCTCGCTTTCTCTCCTTTTTGTGTTTTTTTTTCTTTCCTCCGCTCACTGTTCTCTCTTTGTTTTTTTTTATATGCTACAGCCAATCTTCTGGTTCGCGCACCTCTTCTTTTCTTCACGCACACACCTATGCGGTCCTCCAAAGAAAGCAAGGATAAAGCCCTAATGGGCTATATGGGCCTCTCAAGAGTGGGCTGGACCTACTTACGAAACAATCTTACATAGTTAAATCTTCATTTGAGATCAAATTTATTTATTTATCGATTTACTATTTAATTTATTTTATAAATTTATGATACACACAAACAACACAATAACGATATATTCCTAAGGAGACGGCACTGCAAGCAGGGCCGGTCTAACCCTTACGCGACTTAGGCAGTCGCCTAAGGCCCCGACCAAAGAAGCCCCACCGCAGGAACGACTTCAAAGACAAAATAAAAAGGAAAAAGGCCCCCTTATGAGTTTGCTTTAGACCGACTCACTGCAGAAAATGCCTTAAAAATAAAACAGTCTTAAGCCTCCAAATATATTGGGCCGTTACAGACTGCAAGAAGTGGCTCATGAGAGCCATCAATCTTTATTATGTATCTTGGTTGCTTTTAGTGCCGGGTAGAATTGAGCCAAGTAGTTTCTTTGGACTTTCCTCTATGCTCTGCCCTCCAGCTGATATATACATTTCTGTACTTCTTTTACTCCCGCATATTATGAGAGTTGGTACTTGCCTTCATGAGCTTAATAGAGTATGTGGAGCCCTCACTCCTGAAAAAAATTGGCCGGACCCTACTACCGTAAAATAAAGCTGAAGTTTCCTTTCTGCCTTTTTGTCTTCCATATTATATTTTTTCGAGTAAGGTTACACTAAAATATGCACGGGGCGTTAAAAAAAGTTTACATGGCTGTAAAATTGTTCGCATAACAAAAGTAGGTGAACGACCAAAATGACTGAAGTAAACTTATCCGCTGGTGTTAAGAAACCTCCTTGTTTGCATGAAAAAGACATCCATAACCCATTTTTTGAGAGGCACGAGACATCTATGATTCTTAGATATCAACTTCTGTATTGATGCATTTAACTGTCATGTTGCCAGATAGAGACGATTATTTCCGGACAACAAACGTTGCTTTCCATCATAACAAGTCATGTACACTTCCGTGTTTTTTTTTAGGTCATAAGTGCTGATTGTTTGGATGAAAAATGCCTTTGTCTTCCACTCAAAGTAATGCAGTGCTAGATATGACCACGATCACCTCGACGAATGGAGAGTATGTAGTTGGGCTTGGATGCTGGTTCCTATATCCCAAATTTTTAATGCAAAGGTGGTACATTCAGACGAGTCAGCCGATTTCACAGCTTTATTATATATATAGATATATACTGATTTGGTTAACTTAGGGCATCTTCTTCCAATAGTCGAAAGTAGGCCATCTGGGTACATGTGACATTTAAAAAGTATAGAACTCGTAATCTGCTTGATAGATACGCGATCTGAATTGCAAGGGGGGGAACTCCCAAAAAGTAAGAATAATAAAATGAACGGGTGGAAATCGCTGTTCACATGGGCTAGTTTCCTATTTCCCACGCTCATGGGGCCGGGGAGCACTGGGCGACCTCTGGCGGTACCTTGTCCACGTCGGGCTCATTGCCCTGGAGACGCCGACGCTCACGATGCCGGGTCGTTGACCGGTGCTTATCTTTATCACGGAGACCGGCTCGAGCGGAGTTCGGTGCTTCCAACTGTTTGAAATATATATAGTTTTGATATATTTAAAAATATAATATTTAAAAATAGTTTTGATCTATTTGATTGATCATTTAAAAAGAGTATTAAGAGGATTGCGCTTTGTTGAGTATCTATAAAATTGTATCAAATATCTATTATGCTCAAAAAATTGTAGGTAGATTTTGATCACTTAAAAATATTTTTTTAAAAAAATTAATTTTTAATCGAAAAATAGCTTTTTATGTTTCTAATATTTTTGTATAAAACAATAAAGTCATAGAAATATTTTTTTTTGGAAAATTCCAATCAAACAATTGATTCCTCTTCAATTTTTTGTCGACCATATTATTTCTTTATTTTTCAAAGAATCAGATGAGTTATGTAAATCTTGTTGCAAATACTAAAATTTAAACCTATTGTTAAACAATTCGATTTCGAATTGCTTCTAATATTAACTTAAAATAAAATATGCTCCGGTATTCACAAATATCGAACTGAATGCGTTTCATAATTTGACAATTGTTTATGGTCAATCGTCAGCCTAATAACAATCCAGAATTTCATGGACTCCCACCTTTTGCTATTTTTTTGACAAAAAAAAATCTAGTTACAATCAATTTCTCCACCTTTTTCATCTGAAAACGAAATCAGCGTCAAAAGCTTAAAAGCTGAACCCAACTTCTGAATCATGTAGAAGATTATCTGAGGCCACGAAACATAGGCTGTCAATTCCAGTCTGAATTGCCCCACCAAATGTTGTTTCTAGATTGTTCATCAGCGACCGTGAAAACGCTACAAGAAATCTCAAGAAATATCCAAGAAAAAGCACGGAGGGACAGCGTCATTGTAGCATTTGAAGACGCCAAGTACCAAGAAATGGCAAAGAAAACCATCATGGCATCATCCTCCAGTGCCCCTTCCCCACGTCCTTCCCTTCTCCATCGGCAATGGACGAGTCGTCGAGCCCTTTTATTGCCATTATGATATATTTATTACTCGATTCGAGTGACTGCACGTGACCCCTTCTCTCTCTTCTCCTCTCCCCCCCTTCCCCCGTCCCTGTTTCCCACCTTGGCGCCACCCCCGTCCCCCATTGGATCCGCTCACCTCCCTCTCTCTCTCTCCCCGGTCGGAATCAATGCCGCCTCCTCCATTTCCGCTTCCGCTCCTCCTCGCCATTGCTGCTCTGCTCTCCGCGGCCGTGGAGGGTTCGCACCGCGCCTGCTCGCCGCCTCCCCACGCTGGCCGCACGCCCCAACCGTCCTGCCCTCCGTTCCGTTCGCCGCCCTCCTCCTTCCCCTTCTCTTCCTCCGCCGGGTGCGGTCACCCCTCCTTCCAGATCAACTGCTCCTCCCCCCATTCCCTCATCTCTATCCACTCCGCCCCTTTCCTTGTCCTCGACCACCAACCCAACTCCCTCCTCCTCTCTCCCTCCCTCCCCCATTCCTCCTCCTCTGCTTGTCCTTCTCTCCCCACTGCCCCCATTAATCTCTCTGGCTCCCCTTTCCGCCTCTCGCTGGACACCTGCTCCCATCTCTTGTCCCTCCGCCCCTGCCCCCTCGCTGCCTCGGCGAACTCCTCCTGCCGCCTCTCCAAGTGGCAGCGCCTCCTCCTCTCCAAACCCCGCCTCCTCCTCAACTCCTGCTTCCACGCCACCCTCCACCGAGCCGCCGCCGCCCCCTGCCAGCACGACGTCCACGCCTCCATCGCCGCCTTCCTGCGCTCCGGCATCGAGGTCGAGTGGGACTCCACCTCCGACCCCTACTTCTCCAACTGCTCTTCGTGCCAGCGCGCCACCGGCGGGGTCTGCGGCTTCAACGATTCGTCTTCCTCTAAGGATTTCCTCTGCTTTCCTTCCGCCGAGCATCTTGGCCGCCAGCCCACCGGCGGCCCCACCCACCGTCTTCTTATTCTAATCACCACCCTTTTCGCCGTCACCTGCCTTCTTGTTGTCGTCCTCTCTCTCTGGGCCGCCGCTTTCCTCCGACGCCGCCGGGACGACCCCTGCGGTGCCGCCGGTGACCCGATGACCGCCTTCCTCCGCCGGCATCACCTCCACCCGCCGGTGTACACTTACGACCATCTCCACGCCGCCACCGGCGGCTTCGACCCCCGGCGCAAGATCGGGGACGGCGGGTTCGGGGCTGTGTACCTCGCCCAGCTTGGCGACGGCCGGATCGCCGCCGTGAAGCGGCTCCACAGCCACCACCCGTCGGCGAGCACCAAGTCCTTCTGCAACGAGATCCTGATCCTCTCCTCGCTCCGCCACCCCAACCTCGTCCGCCTCCACGGCTACTGCTGCGACCCCCGCGGCCTCCTCCTAGTGTACGACTACGTCCCCAACGGCACCGTCGCCGACCACCTCCACGGCTCCAGGAGCGCCTACAGCCGGGCCGCTCTCACATGGGCCGTCCGCGTCGACATCGCCCTCCAGACCGCCGCCGCCCTGGAGTACCTCCACTTCTCTCTGAAGCCTCCGGTGGTCCACCGGGACATCACATCGGCCAACATCTTCGTGGAGAGAGATATGAGGGTGAAAGTCGGCGACTTTGGGCTCTCGAGGCTGCTCTCGCTGCCAGAAGATTCGTCGTCGGGTTCGTCGGAGTACGTTTGCTGCACGGGGCCACAGGGCACGCCGGGGTACTTGGACCCGGATTACCACCGGTCGTTCCGGCTGACGGAGAAGAGCGACGTGTATAGCTTCGGCGTGGTGCTGCTGGAGCTGGTGACGGGGATGAAGGCGGTGGACTTGGGGAGGGACCGGAGGGAGGTGACGCTGGCCGACCTGGCGGTGGCCAAGATCCAGGTCGGGGCGCTGCACCAGGTGGTCGATCCGGTGCTGCTGCGGCAGGGGAAGGAGGCCATGGCGACTGTCGAGGCGGTTGCCGAGCTCGCATTCAGGTGCGTGGCCGGGGATAAGGATGACCGGCCGGACGCGAGGGAGCTGGTGGAGGAGTTGAAGCGAATTCGCAGTCGAATGCATGATGCTCGCTCGTAATTTGAGGAGACCAAGATGCGATTCTGATGAATTCATGTTGGGTTCATTTCAAGCAGAAAGTTATGGTCTTGGAAGGATGATTCCTGAGAGAGTTGGTTGCGTTAATTCCTTCTACTTCCGAGTTCTATTAGCTGCGTAGCTATTGGGGCATGTAAACTGTCTACCCTGTAACTCTGGTTCCACGCTTGGATCACCAACCACCTGAAATGAGAAATGAAGCAATCTAGGACATTTTCTCGGGCTTTGGTCGAAGAGAATTGGAGATATGAGCCAGTAAAAGGAATGGAAACATGTTCACGAGTAAACTCGCCTTCTCAGGCTTTGGTGGTTGAAGAGGATTGGAGATTTGAGCTAGTAAAGGAATGAAGAGTGTTAGATGCCTAAGGAGGGCCTGGCTGGTGAAACACGTTATACGTGGTAGAGAAAATCTTTCAAGTCATTGTTTGCATCAAGAGAATGATCATATCAGAGCCCTGTATTTGGCTTGTCGTGATAGAACTCATCTTATCTCTACGCAATTGTGTAAGTTACTTATCTTTCCTCTGGCACTCCCTTCGTGGATGATGGATCCTTGTTTTATTGGAAATTCTTAAGTCATCTCCATTTTGTTCACTTCTATGAAATCTTAACGCTTGCATTTCTTCTTTTGTTTTCAAGAATGCTCTTGTCGTTTCTTCGTTTCGTATTTGTGTGCTTTCAAGCCCATATTTGTTTTAGTTCTGACAGGCAAAGCTATCATCTGCCTGCCTTCTGCTCATTTTTGTATCGGGATGCAAAGGATGCCGCAAAGCAATTAACGTCGCAATATTGCATGTATGCATCATTGTTTGTTGATGCTTATGAGAGGACTTTTTACTACTCTAAGTTGATCAATTGATGCTAACTGTGCTTCAACTTTAGATCAGTCTTCTTTGTTTATTAGGCAAAGATGTTTGGTGCAATTGTTTTGTACTTATCTCTCAATAAAGTTGCATTCTGCTATTGCTGCTTCAAAGCGCTTTGACAATTGTTCAACACCCTCATGCTTCTCTTTTGACTCCTCGGAAAGTTGTTCCTCCACTGACATTATTATTTCATCTAGTTAATGAACTTCAGAACTTTTGGTAGGCCAACACATTGACTTTTTGTGAACTCGCGGGCCTTTATGGGTCCTCCTGGCTTTCAACTTAGGAACCTCACTCAATTGATGTGGCTCTTTAATACAGCCTCCCATTGTGATTTTGTTCTGGTCACACATGGATCAGGCATCAAAGAAAGTTGGGTGTGAGTGGCCAAGCATCTACTAAATATCCTGCCAAAGAATACATTACAGAGCAATGCACTTGATTCTTGTTTCTCTCCTTTTTAGGAAATATGATGGTGATATGGTGGTAATGTGTCACTATCAGGATTTGAACCTGATACCAGTCATGAGGATAAGCCCTCATGAAAGAGATGCCATACAGCTAAGCTAAAAAAAAGCTATTGATGATAGTTGCTGATGCTCTGTGTCTGTGGTGTTTAAACTAAAGTTATTGCAAATCTGTCCGTGGAGTTTCCACATGGAGAGCTATCATACTTTTTAAGTATCCCTAGCACAAGCCATGGCTCAATTTCTCCTTTCATCAGAGATGGTATTCAAATAATATTCATGGTAAAATGAAAAGCACTGTGTTTTTTTTGTTTTTTGATAAGTCGGAGAGATCATCGAAAAGCACTGCTCAAGTTTGTCAATATTTACTGAAAATTGAGAATTTGAATTTTAGTATATAGATACCTGCCACTCACCAAATGTGCTGAAATTGGATGCACTCTCTTTCATCCGTATTTTTCCATAATTTTTTACCATATAGCATCTTGTTATTTACTCAAGAGATGCTAATAGAAGTTTCTGCCTTAGTCTCGAGCTGTTGTACGCTGACCTACAAGTCTGTCAGGGCGCACCAACCTATCAGTCTGGTTCTAAAAGCCAAATGCTAAATATGAAAATGTAATATCTGAATCATATCTCAGCTCTCACTTTGTCAATGCCAGTTCTCCTTCGTTTCACCGCAAAGCATTAGCTAGGATAGTATGCCTCTGGCCTCTTGATGGGGAGAAATTATATCCAACACCGCATGCACCATATGGTCTTGCATGCTGCCAATCACAGTTGTTCTTTCTTGCGAATCTCATTCATCAAATGCTTATTTTGGTGCACTGCTATATAAACAAGCAAATGTGATTGACGGCGTGCATAATTATGTGGTGCACACCATATAAGATATAATTTCTTCTTGATGGGAGAGCATGGGTTCGCTCTTAGCATTTTTGGCCCCATGTTGTTGTACCAATATACAGTTGTGGTTCCATGAACTAGACTTAATCTCTTTAGAAGCCTAGTTCCCATACATAGGTGGGGTGGCAATGTGGGTTAATTTGGCCGGCTAATATCAAAAGAAGAGAATAACTCATTGCTTACAAAAAAAAAATTAAAAGATAATTGAATCCTAGCCTTTGATTTGTCCACCATTCAACAGCTTTGTGCTATGCTTTATTAATAAATAGTCTCAAGTAAAATTCTATTCACACTTCCCCTCAACTTATACAAATTTAATGGACATGCCAAAAAAAAGGGGGATGAAATGGGCAACAAATGCAGGGACTGAGAACAAATAATTTGGCTAGATCCTAATCATTAAATGATAGTGTTACAAAGAGACCAAAGAGTATCCCGAATAACCCGGGACCCTTTGTCGTGATCTACAGAACAATATCATCATAGATACCTACTATATTTCTTCACATTATATGCTCGAATAAGTGCATATCACAAATTTTGGCAAAATTTTGTCTACTATAAATGACTAGTAAGAGTCGAGATCCTCTCCGTGATGGCCTATCAAGGCCCAGTCCGCTTGACCGGCCTAACCCAAGCTTGGCCCAGCCCAAGCCCCCATTTAAAAAAAAGAAAGAAAGAAAAATAGAGAGGAAGACTTCCGTCAGAAATTTTCTTCTCCATCCGACTCTCTGTGAGAGTTGATTTCCGAGAGACAAATGAGGCTAACCTCCTCTATATAACCACCTACCAGCCCCTCTATGATCCTCCACCAATGATCATTGAGCTCCATTCTCTCTCTTTTCTCTTGTTGAGTTCGCAGTTGCTTGATCTTGTGCCTGTTGAAAATCAAGGCCATCGGAGCTAAGATAACGCCCTGTCATTCCTCCCCTTCTCCTTGTCTACTTCGCACGATTTAGAATTACAGCCACCAGCCGAGAAATTGGCTAGAAACCGCTCAAAAAAAAAGGATCCCTGTTTTGCTCTGTTTTACCTCCTTCTCCTTTTTCTGACTATCTCCGCCACCGGCATTCATCGCTGAGGCCCTTGACCACTCCCTCTACTTAGATTTGAGTACAACCGAGCCAAGAATCACCATGTTTGACTCTACTTTTGGTTTGAATTCAGCCGACCACCCTCTGCTGCCCGCCGCCGCCTGCTGCTACCTTGCCAGACCATGATATGGAAGCCATCAGTTGCCTCCCTTTCTTCTCTATTTTGCTAAGAAAGAAGAAGATAAGAAGAAGAATAGGCTCTCTTTCTTTCTCTTATTTCCTCTCTTCTCTCTCTCATCCCCCTCTTTCTCTCTCTAAAAGTTCTAAACCCCAGTAAAAGGGTTCCAACTACCTTTTCTCTGGACTCCGAGTTGACTCCTGCAAAGAGACTGTAAACTTTTCTGATGCCCGGGTCACCAATTGGACCGATTATTCCAGTAATATTAAGTGTCCCTAGAACCTACTGATAATGAACTCTATCAAACGGCCTTGGCCCTAATCGAGTCAATGTTACGTGATTTATTGATTAAGTTGCTTAAACTTTACCTATCCAAAGCCTCCATACTTTATCACCCGACCAACCATCTCCTTTTCTTATTACTTTAATTTTATTAAAATTATCGAACGAAAATTAATTTCACTTTTGATATTTTTTAAATAGGATTAACTGATTTGCCTAGTAAAATTTGACGGTCTAAGGCGGAAAAAGTAAGTAGATCTTGCAGTTTTTATTATTTTTCAAATGATCATATTTTCGTGCATAAAATTTGCTTATGGAAATATTATATTTTTCTCAAATTATGGATCAACAAATGTATTATGAAAAACATGCTTTATTGTAAAAAATAGTTCCATGAATATTTTAATGAAATAGCTTTTTTTATGAAATATGAATTTAATCATGTCATTTAGAGTTTTTCATCTATATATATGTATATTTTTTAAAAAAGATATAAATATTTGAAAGACTCTCAGATAGCTATGTATGATCTCAAGAATTAGAAAAAATTGACACCCGGAGCTAGCATCCATACGAACACAGGCCCCGCCAGCGAGTATAAAGTTGGCATACAAAACAACAATCTTTGTCGATTACGAATACGAGCTATGTTACGAGTATAAAGTGACCATAGAATGAATATATGTAAGCAATATTTTGAATTATGATATGGCTAATGGGAGAGGGATGATCTATGAATTTATTCTTGGAACCATATTTATGAAATATGAATGATTTATGCATGCATGATTGGCTTTATGACTTGTTTTAATATATTATACTATGAAATGCTTTATTTTGTAATATCTGTTATTTTTCTTAAATGATGCATTGACATGAAAAAACTTATGTTTGATTTGGTAAGGTAGAGTAAGATTTACTTACTGAGTTGTGTCGCTCATATATTTCTATTTTTATTTTTATCTCTTGAAACAAATAGGGTCGATAGGAAGGAAGGATGGTCCAGGTTTGAAGTTCGCGCTAGCAAGCTTGACAATTTTGTAGAGGACTTTTAATATTTTAAATGAACAATGAATATATAGTTAATTATTTTTTTAATATTGAGGATTATGGGTTTGGTATTTATATTTGGATTTAGACGCTCTGAACCAGTATTAGTTGCATTTAATAGATAATAAAATTGTACTTTTATTTACTATATTTTGTTTAAGATGAATTTGAAAGTTAAATTGCCGTGTTATGTTCCGAATTTGGGCTGCAACGCTCTCTACTTCACAATTGAGCTAGAGGACTTTGATCCTCCATTTATAGACCATCCATGTATAAGTGATGACTAATGATGGGTGGGGCTGTGGAAAAAATTGGAACATGTTCATCCTAGCCCGGCTCCATCGCAGGCTGGCGCACTATTCATGGACAACTTATGATCAAACTACTCTAATTCAACCAGGAACTGAAGAGGATCCGAACTCATATTTAAAGACTATATTGGATGGATATATGCTCCTGTCAATCGCATCCTGTTGTGATATTCTAGCGTATCTTGTCTTTCTCAGTAACAAAATTGGAATCTTGTGAAACATTACAGCCATAAAAAGTGGATTTGGAGTTGTTGGATAGTCCAATATGGGATTTGTCCAAGAGTAACATTCCTCACCAGAGAGGAGCATCCCTAAATTCTAATGGTATGTTTCCAGCTGTTTCGAAGTGTTTTTTTGTCCTATTCTCTTTGTTCTCCTCCTTACTAGTTCCAATATTCTTTGCTTCTCTCTAATATTTGTAAAATGATGTATATGTATCCTTACTTGCATTGTATATCAGAAAGATAGTTTGAAAAACTATCAAGAAAATTTTTGCTTGAAATTAGAACAAACTGAAAGTAGGTAGTAGAAGAATATGTTCAATTAATAATTGTCAAAATACTTGTAAAGTCCTATTCATAAGAAGTAATACCATGATGTTAGCTAATATGCTGAAGAGACAATCATCTATAATACATCTCGATATGTTTTGCATTGCCTTTACTTCGTAATTTAAATTGATAAGGAACTTATTTAATATTTTTATAAAAACAAAATTTATTTTTAAAAAAATTGTTGCATTATTCTTCATTCAATCAATATAAAAGAAAGAACCAACAAAGCCCTAGTCTAGTAGAGGAAAATATTTTTTTTAAAAAAAAATACCATGGATGAACTAATCCCTTCAAAAAAAATGCATAATTATACAAGAAACTTTTGTATCTTGTCATCATGCATAATTAATCGATCGGTTCATGAAATATTTTAGATCTTCATGAAGATTATTTAAATGATATAGAAACAACATCCATTCTTAACATGCAACAACCGTTAGCTTAATTTATCCGCACCTGTTTTCTAAGGGCTTACCAGATATTCAGCATATTTAGAATCCCTGAGGGAAAATAATTTTCTTGGTTATCTCTAGACATATCTCTCTTTAACTATTTCACTGCGCGAAAAGATATGGAATTAGCAGCATATAGAATCCGAGTTCTTGTATCCTTGCATCATAGTGGAAAGAGAGACTAATTTGGACTTGCCACTAGTATTTCCCTGGTGAAGAGACATTTATGAGGCAGAGGATTTCCTTTAAGTCATGGTTCGGATCAAGAGGATGATCCTATCATTCCTTAAAAAAAAAAAAAAAAAGAAGGAATGACTATATCAGTCTCCTATTTATCTAGTCTTATAAAAATTATCATACCTCAATATACTTATGATCACCTGGTACTCCCTCCATGTATCCCCATCCCCCACTCTAGAAGTTTCATATTCTTTATTTAGGGCTCATTTGGATCACGGGAAGCATTTTCCTTCTTAGGAAAATAATTTCTGGAAAGCAGATTCCTAAAAAAAGGATATCTGGGAAAGTACTTTTAGTATGTTTGGTTGACCATGAAAAAGTGACAGATTTTCAAAGTGCTTATGTTTGGTTAACCATCTACTTTTCTGTAAAAGTTATGTATAATTTCTATTATACCCTTAATAGAAATTAGGTATTTAATGTCTTTTTGATGTTGAAATATCTTTTTAGGAAAAAATAAAAATGGAGTATTTCCTGGCTCATGGAAAAGTAAATTTTCCATGTTTCTAATAGAAAAACTTTTCTATAAAATATGGAAATCATATTCTCATGGGAATACAAATTTTTCTCTTTCTCTCTTTTGAAAACTCTAACCAAACAAGAGGCATTTTATTATTTTCTCGTTGACCACACTTTTTCTCCTTCTTTTTTCGCGAACCAAACGAGCCCTTATAGATGGTTGGTGTGGAAGAATATGGGGTCACTGATCCGGAGAATTTTGTTTCCTGCGGTGGAGTCGCATCTTTGGACATCCCTAATTTGTTCTCAGTCATCAAATATTGTATCGGTTACAGTGCCATTTTAGTGTTTTTAGTGTTATTTCACTTTCTTCTTGTCAGAACTGTCAAGCAAAGATAGCTGCGACGCTTTTATTTGGTCATCTTCGCATTGAACCGTAAAGGATGCCAGAGGGCAAGTAATGCCATAATATTCCATATTGGTGTTTGTTGGGATGCTTCTCAGAGGGACAGTCACTGTGTTGAGTTGTTCAAAATATTTTTGCGAAAAGCTAAATTGCATCTCTTCAAATATGCTTCATTTTGTGAGAAACTGTGCAGAATGTATTTAGTCCCACACAAGATTTTTAAATAAATCAAGAGAGTAGCTTAGACCCAGATGAACCAAGTTCTCAGTTTGATCTTGGCCTATACAAGGAGTCAGAAAATTTTGAGTGAATCAGATTTTCCGAGAACTCGACCTATGCTTTTGAACAGATTTAGATATTTTGATTGATATGGTTAATTTGATATTAAGAACTATATCTAAGTATGGATTTTGAGATTTATTATGAAAAGTTTATTTAAGAAAAAATACCAACCCATATGAAATACCATATCAGCCAACAATATGGATTTTATCAGTTTATATTGGATGTAATTTTTAGATATATCATATCACGAGGTGCCCGATGCCGATGCATACTTGTCTCTCATTCTATAAAGTTGATGCACATGCCAAGGAAGAGGAAGGGGCAAGGAAGCCATAAAAAACAAGAGTTGGAAACATGGTATGTCGTACAAATCTGAACCGGACGGTACAAGACATACTGTACCGTACCAATTTAGGTGGACTCAGTATGTTAAAAAAAATTTATACTGTACTGTATCGACATTGTGCTAGCGTGGCACCAGTACAGAATCCGGTACAGAGATGACAAATCTTAATTGAAAATTTTCTCTGATCATTTAATAATAATAAAATCATGAGACTAAAAAAATCTCGGAGAATTTGGACATTTTCATCGATATCCTTTCATATGCCCAATATAATTTCCTTTGTTATATGCTCAATAATTGCATATATTGAATTTTCGCAAAATCTTACTATCTCCTGTATATGAATTCTAGAAGAGATGGGATCATCTCCAATTTAAGGTCGAACTAGATAAATATACTTCTCAATCAAAGACCATCCATATATCACATGATGGTCCCTGATGAAGCAGGGCAATGATGGAACACGACATGTAAATCCTAGGCCTCACTCCATCACAGACCATCCTGCTAGACACTAATGACCTATGATAAAGAGCTAGATTCCTATCGGTCAATTGCGAATTGGAGACGATCCAAACCCATTTAAGAGACAATCTTAGATGGATATATTCTCATATCAGTGGTATCTTATTGTGATATCCTGGCAAATCTCGATTTCAATGTCAAATTTGGAAACTTGTGAAACATCAGCTATAAATAGTGGTCATATGAGATTATTAGATAGGCCATGTGAATGATAGCTCGACATGGGACTTCTTTGAGGATGATGTTTCACTCCATGGAGGAAAATCCCTAAACTCTAATGGTATATTTCAAGTTATTTTCTCCTTCTAATTTCCTATCTTATGTTTTCCATTGTATATTCTTTGGTATATATCAGTCTCCTGCTTATCAGTTCTGATGTTCTCTCTGCTTCTCTCTAATATTTGTGAAATGGTATCATTCAAAACAATATTTCTGATATGATGAATACACATCCTTGATTACTTGCATTGCTGATGACTGCAAGTTTATTTTAAGCATGAAATACTCTAGGAAAGATATTTTGAAAAACTATAATACATTGCCGGCCTAAATGGGATGCCACCACTCCTTCGAAAAAACTCCTAAACTTATTCTATTTTGAGATTTTTTTTTTCTTTGTAGATTTATGATGGACCGAGCTTTTAAACTCTGCAGTCATTTCTTCTCCCATGAAGTGAATCCATGAGGAAGCCATGTTTATCCTGAAAAAAAAAAAAATAGAATGAAAATAAGTAGCAGAAACATAGGTTTAACTGATAACCGTTGAAAAAACCGTTCGTAAAAAGTAAAACTATGGTGTCGAGTAATATACTAGAGCACAATTTTCTTGTAACCCAAAATATATTCTAAACGTCTTTTTTCTTTCCCTCATGATTTATAATCTCATGTAATCATTCATATATAGAATTTAATTTAATAAGGAACTAGTACTTAAAAATCTAGATCTTTTTTGAATAAATTTTCGTTTGGTGCCTCTCACATTATTCTTGGTTCAATCATTATAGACCATTTCTTTCAGAAAAAAAAAATCGACAAATATACAAGAAACTTGCATATCATCATTTATGCAAAATAAAATAGACGTTTTACTTGTTAATAATCCGTCAATTCGCCACATGCAACTTTCTGTTAAGATTATTAGAACCATAAACACGCTTCTCACGAAGTGCATGAAGGAAAGCAAAGGACATTATCGGTTTACATTAGACGCCATAACTCGCATCATCTTTGAAGTAAGCTTAACGATAGAGCCTTTTATCAATCTTTAACAGGGAGGAGCAAGGCTATGGATTTGAAAGACCACTCGCTACCTCCCGTCGCAACTGATATTCCAAATGATTGCACCACTGAGGTCCAGAGTCCGATCCCAGCAATCCACCTCCTCCCAAATTGGTTGCCTCTCCACAGTGCCATTTGAGAGGCTGCTCGCAGGCAGCTGCCCGTTTTGGGGGAAAGAACTCAGGCGTTTTCAAGCCTTTCTCGCGTTCGGGGCATTGGCGTTGGGTGCACCAAGTTCTCCATGCATGGGCAATGGATTCCAAGGCTCCCAACACTTCATTCGCGAGTGGCCTCGCTATCAATTCCCCTAGACACCTCGGCTGCTTTTTGGGCACCTCCGACGGAGATGGGGAAGAAGCTTTTGCGGCAGCACCAAATGCAAGTTCCCTTTGGATAGGTCATGGGAGTGGAAGAAATCTGCGAAAAAAGAGATGATTCTCTGGACTTCCATGAGGCATGAACCCTTGGAGCCGCCCATGATCGTGTTCTATGCAATAACCTATCAGTTTGACTAGATGTGGGTGCATAGCCTCCATCTCCAAGAAGACAAACTGGTCTAAATGCTTCTGGTGGATGTGGTCGGGCATGAAACAGACGGCGTGCGAGGTTGGGGAGTGCAGTTCTTTTACCAACAGCAATGGCAAATTTGCTGATGAGGTTGGCCACGGATCTGATGATCGGTGTTTTGATGTAATCTTTCTTAGTTGAAAATCCGATGTATTCAAATGCTATTCTTTATTCATAAAGCACTGAAAAATTGGACTTCTTCTTATTATTCGAGTAATGTTTTTCCATGACTACATTTGCTCTATCTGGAGTCTAGGCTCTGGCCTAGGTAAGGTCGGGTAGGTATAGAGCAGTGGTTGGGGATTAGCCTCTCTTGATCTCAATCCAAAAAAAAAAATGAACTTTATTTTTCGAATAATATTATCCCCACATTTTGCTCTTAGGAACCGAAAATTAAAGTTAGCGAAGTTATTGGACTGGAAATTTTAGTTATAGTCGATGGGGACTCTCTGTTATAGGGGTGGGAATTAATTACCTTTTTTTTTTTTTTAAGATCATCGTCAACCAAATACACAGTGCTTAAAAGAAGCACATTTAGAATCCATATCTTCCATACTCTTTTATTTATATATACCTCATTGACTATCAATATTAAATGATCGAAGCCCACAAATGGAACGCAAACTACACCCCTTATCAATCTATTTGTTATGTTTATCTAAAAAAGAAAAAGAAAACAAAAACACCAGATGTTACTAGACGACCTGATCTGACTATTCACAAATTTCAAAGTTATTTTGTGTTTTTAAATAATCTGGTCACTTTAACCTAACTGAATCAGAAGAAGAAAAAGAAGAAGGGCAGAAAGAGCACATACTTCAGTACTTTCAAAATACCTTATCCAAAGTTCACCACTGGAGGGCTAGGCGGCCAGAGCCATGCAGGTTTAGGTTTACGGAGAGCTATTGATAAGGGCTATGGGAATGGGCAAATGAAGTAGCCCAAAGCCATGCCATCCCAACCTCAAGCCATTTTCCCCCGTGCTCAAGGTTGAAGCATGTCTTTCCAGAAATTTGCCGATATATTCGATAGAAATTTTCCAGCCAAGAGGTCGATGATTCATTCCTGAACCAAGGCCAGCTTTATTCCTGCTAGGACGTATGGGAGTTTATGGGGCATATATATAGACCGAGACCTTCCATTATATGAACTCAAGCAGGACTTGCAACGGCGGAGACCACGCCTAGCGGCAATAAAAAGGCCGCCTTTGGAGCACGAGGCTCCAAGCTCTTGCCTGCTGCTTTTGGTACAGAATAATACAACTTTGTCCTACGTCAAGAGGCTGGGATATTCACACAAATAAAGCTTAGACCTCCAACATCCAAATAACCATGGTGGTGCCAGTCTTCGCCTGAGGTCCCAACTTTTGTCACAAGAGTAAATTATATTTATTATACTTGTATCTAATAATTTGTAAAATAAAATTTATACTTATATCCATTAGTTAAATCATTTATTTTATGTGAAAAGTCAAAATTACTCTTAAGTAAAAAAAAAAGATATCGTTGTTATATCACTTAAAGATTATTTTGGTTATTTTTAAATTTTTTTTCTGATGTGGTGGTTGGATCACATTTAAGGTTAACGGTTTAACTAATATCCAGTTAGGTCATAGGTTGAAGTATTGGATAAAAATAAATCTCAAAAGGATAAGTATAAATTTTTTAAACTATTCTATATAAATGTAATTTATCCCAAATTTTAAGAGAATTCTTGTAATTTATTATTTATCAAAATAATGTTAAGTTTGCATATCTAGGTTCTACGGTTCATACTTCCAAAAGTTTCAAACCTCAGGCCAGAACAATCACGGTCTTCTATCATGCACACACTTTTATACACGGGCAATCGTGGTTTTATAGCAAGTAGATGGTTTTTTTTTCTGGTATGAAGTTAGCAGGATACATTTAGCCTCAGAGATCGATTTGTTCCATTCAACTAATGAAGCTATTGGTGTCGTATTTCTAGATGAGTAGGTAATTGTGTGGTGGTATACCTCACGTTTACTCTAGAACTCTTCTTATCATTTTCACTACATAATAAGGACACCGTATTGATTCCATCAAAAATAACAACATAGATATATGATGATATATAAAACTGATCCTTATTATAATTTATGTAAATTATTGTCATAATAATCATAATTATTTTATATAACGATTAAATAATATTAATCTGTTATTATAATAATACATATATTGATATATTTATGGTTATAATAGTGCAAGGATTGTTATAATTTTAAATTATTTTGTACCGATATAGCTCATACGGTAATTATTTTTATACTAATCCAATAATAGTTTAAAAATTCTTTGTATTATAATTATAAAAATTATATGATTATTATGATAGTGAAAAAGAAAAGTAATCGGTTCATCTTTTTGAAGAACCAAATAGTTTGGTAATTGCATTTACAGTTTTCAAACAATTCTAGTTTTAATTGCAATTTTTTCAAACAGACCCCAAGATTGCAACTAAAATTGCAGGTCCTGTCATTTTAGCTGCAATGCATCAAGTGGCAATTGGAATTGCAAACTGCAAATGAATCACAAGCAATCAAAATGCTAAATTAGTTGCTGCAGTTCCAATTACAGCAATGGAAACTACAAGTTGTCTACTCGCAAAACGAACAGCCTGTTATATAAAGACCATATTGTGGATCTAAAATAAATATTTATAATAAAGCAAGATCTTATATAGACCTGGACCTACCTGCCGCGGAACCTGACCTTTGCTGTCCCATCTTAGACTAAAAATAGGCTATCTGACACAGACCTAGGAAGTGATAGTCAGAGGTCACAAATTCTAGGCCTGAAGGCAAAGCAAATCTGATCTGGTTCAAGCTTTGGATCGTAACCAGTCACCTATCATGCCATTAAATAACCCTTCCACGTACTTTTTTTTAAAAAAAAATGAGAAGGTATTCACAAGAGAGATCGATAGTTTTACAGGTTGGCGAGAGAGGTTACAGCCAGTAAAAAAAAAGCCAGAGAGAGAGAGAGAGAGAGCTTTCAAGGATTACAACAATCTTAAGGGACGAAAACAAGAAGAGAGGGCTACCGAGATTTCCAAAATGCTGAGAGAAGATGCATGGCTACCGGCTGGTCCAGGAGTCTTCACTATCCTTTTCCAAAACTGATGCAGAAGACATCAGTATAGTGAGAAAAAAATCAGAACAGAAGGAGCGGCGATTAAGATAAAAGCCGGTATATCTTTGCTTCTACAAGTGAGCGACCAATGATTCAGCATTGACGAAGCCAAAAGAGCCACTGCAGAAGGAGCGGAGCGTTTGTGTAGGAGGCTCCGGCATTTCTTTCATTCCAGCATGACCATGCGACAGCTTCAATTAACGTGAAGATTGCATGCCTCATTTGAGGAGGAATCCAATGGGATTATAGATGAAGGATAGAGCCCGTTGGGAGAGGCACATCAAAAGAGGAACAAATAGCTTCCCATATTTCAGAAATAAATTAAACAGATAAAGGAGGAAGATATGTTTCTCAGATTCTATATATAGAATCATCGAAGAAAGTGCAGCCACCCATTGACTTGCACAATTTTTTAGAGAGATTTTTCCTGGTATTCAGTTTTTCCTGAAAATTCGCCAGCAAAGATAAGAGGCATGGTCACTTCAGCCTGAGATTGAGGAGAATCCGGACATTTGAGACACCACTGTTGATGTCTGTGGTTAAAGAAAGCAGCCCCCTTATTATCAGATTTCAAACGAGTTAAGCTATATAGAAGGTAGGAAAGTCCTGACTAAGAGAAATGTCCATTAACAAACAAACTTTCCAAAAGAGAGCGTCTAACCCATTTCCAGCAATATATTTGGATTGATTCCAGAGAGGAGGAAGGCAACTACTCGTTTAGAGGGCAGAACGGGTCAGCAGCTGTCTTCATAGGCTCTGCTCGTTCGAATTCAGCTAGAGCAATACAATTGGGATCCTGTAAGGACATCCCATCATAAATATGTTGGTCGCGAGGACGTCCCAATAAAGAATGAGAGCCCGGGCTACGTTGCGAAGATGGGGATTGTTAGAAATATTAACGATCCTGAGTTTATCTTTACAGACCATAAATAATATAATATATTATTTTGAGTTACTGACAAAGTAAGTGAATGCTGCTAAGAATCTCAAACCGGACAAAGACTTTTGATTGTGAGTATAGAATCTACAATATTGAACCGAAACCTAGACATCTCGAATAAATAGTGCAACTTGATCTTCTCTCCTTACTCTCTTTTTCTATATTTATGATTGTGATGAAAAAACTCATAGGCTTCCATTAAGTGGATAGAGGGACCAAGAGCCTTTTTATAGTACCTTAGATGACTCTTCATTTTTCTCTTAGTTTCAATGTATTATATTGAATATCTTTATTGAATCCATGTGCATGTATGAACTTGAACCATGTATAAAGACTCCCTTTATGTGATCTATAAAGAAGAAAAAGAGTACGTGATAGATTAATTGTACGTTCATCTAATAAGTACAACTTTGGTCCTACCCATTAAATACAATACAATGTCTCAATCATTCTTTATATCATAAAACTCTTCATGTACCTTATAGAGTTTTATGATGATATTAATGTGGTCATAAAGGCCACTAATTCCAACATTACATAAAACTCTTTATATACCTTATAGAGCTTTCTGAAGACATTAATGTAGTTATGAAGGCCAGTAATTCCAGCATTATACCATCATACAAAACTCTTCATATACCATAAAGAGTTTTGTGATGACGTTAATATGGTCATGAAGGCCACTAATTTCAATATTATATGATTACACAAAACTCTTTATTTACCTTATAGAGTTTTGTGATAACATTAATATGGTTATTAAGGCCACTAATTCTAACATTATATCATTACACAAATTTTCATGTATCTTATAGAGTTTTGTGATGACATTAATGTGGTCATGAAGACCACTAATTCCAAACGTTTTCCTACTTAGCCAAATGACCACCTGATGAGTCATTAACCTTCATTGGATTCAACCTGTGGGCACAAATAAACTTTATGCACTCAATCTAAATAAGCTACTAACATGGATTATGGCGGTTTCACACCATTTGGCGGTATAATTTCTTCCATGCATCACGACATTAGCAACCTATAAAGATAAGTCTTAATAAGGAAGAACATGGACTATAGAATTGCTAGCACGTCCATATGCAAAATAGTCCAAATGTATGTCAAATTGATGATCCATTATGTTAAAATGACGATCTTTATGTTAAGTTGATGAAACCTGATGTCAATTAACAATCGGTACCGAATTCCTTTATCCTTCCAAAATATGCATATAAGCCTTTTGAGAACCTTGGTAATATAAGCCTTTTGAGATAAGTCTAGCAACCTTCTATGCTTATCTCGATAAATTTCAATACCAAGAACAAAGGATGCTTCTCCCATATCCTTCATTTCAAAGTTTTTGAAAAAAAATCCTTAGTTTCATGCAATAGACTAAGAGCATTACTAGCAAGTAAGATATCATCCATATATAGGACCAATAATATAAACTTGCTTCCACTAACCTTCAGATATATGCATTCAGCAAATTTGTTTTCTGCAAATCCGAAGGACTTAATGGTATCATGAAACTTAATATACTATTGTATGGAAGGTTGTTTAAGCCCATATATGGATTTTCTTAATTTACATAATAGTTGCTTCTTGCCCTTTTCAATAAAACCTTCTAATTGTTGCATATAAATGTCCTCATCTAGATTTCCATTCAAGAAAACCATTTTTACATCCATTTGATGCAAGTCCAAGTCATAATAAGCTACTAATGCCCTTAAAATCCGAAATGAGTCTTTCTTTGAAACTAGAGAGAAGGTTTTATTATAATCAATTTCTTCTCTTTGGATGAATCCTTTAGCAATGAGTCTAGCCTTATATCGGTCTATACTACCTTTGGAGTCCCATTTGGTTTTATACACCCATTTACACCTAATCAAGAGAACTCCTTTTGGTAGTTCAACCAATTCTCAAACATCGTTTTTCCTCATGGATGTCGTTTCTTCTTTCATTGCATCCTTCCATTGTGTAGACTCATGACTTTCCATGGCTTGTAAAAACGTTATTGGATCATCTTTTATTCCAATATCAAATTCTTGTTCCTGTAGGTACACAATATAGTCATCCCTAATAGAAGATTTTCTTTGCCTTTTAGATCTTCTTAAATCGACTATATTTTCCTCATGTGTACTTTCTTTATTGAAATCAACAAGTGTATGGTCATGTTCCTTATGAAGTGGTACCTCTTCACTTGCTCCATTTTAGGAATCAATACCAAGTCTCTTGTATCATGACTCCCATTATCAATTCTATTTTCAAAAAACATAGTAGTACTCGTTTCTATTTTCCTAGTGTAATGATTAGGACAATAGAACTTATATCTTTTGGATCTCTTTGGATAACCAATAAAGAAACAACTGATGGTTCTTGAATCCAATTTTCTTTCATGTGTATTGTAAAGCTTTGCTTCAGCTGGATAGCCCCCATATATATATATATATGATTTAAACTTGGTTTCCTTTCGACCCATAATTCATAAGGAGATTTGGGAACAGTTTTAGTAGGAACCCGGTTTAAAATATACATTGCAGTCTTTATGGCTTCACCCCACAAGAATTCAGGTAATGTAGAGTCACTAATCATACACCCTGTTATATCTAATATGGTACGGTTACGCCTTTCAGCTATATCATTCTGCTGAGGCATTCCAGGCATTGTATATTGAGCTACAATACCGTGTTTCTGAAGAAATCTAGCAAATGGTCCCATGCTGCGACCATTCTCATCATATTTTTCATAATATTCACCACTTCTATCTAATTATACAACTTTTATTTGTTTATCAAATTGTTTCTCAACCTCTACTTTGAAAACCTTAAAAGCATCCAAGCTTGAGATTTTTTCTTAATTAGATAAGCATAACCATTATGTGAGAAGTCATCAATAAAAGTGATGAAATATTTGTCTTCGGATATGGATTGATGAGAAAACGATCCACATATATCTGTATGTATCACTTCAAGTAGTCTCGAACTTCTTGTGGAATTTTTTTTGATACTTTTAGTTTGTTTTTTCTTAATGCAATCTATACAAGTACTGAAGTCCGCAAAGTCAAGAGTTTATAAAACTCTATCCTTTACTAATTTTTCAAGCCTCTTTTCGAGATATGGCCTAATATTTTATGCCACAACCCTGATGAAGTTTCACTTTCATGACTTGCTTGGTACCAATATTCATATTTACAATGCAGGGTGAGAAGGGAATGAGAAAATGTTGTATCAAGATTCATTTCGTACAAACCATCACATAAAATTCCACTACCAATAGAAACATTGTTTTTCATGATAGAGAAGGTTTTAATCTTGAATTCAAAAGTATATTCTTCTGCATCAAGGCGAGACAAGAAAATCAAGGTTCTAGAGATAGAAGGAACATAAAATATGTTTGGTAAATCTAAACAAAAACCAGAATCAAGAACAAGTCTGCAAGTTCCAATAGTCTTTCCTTTAGCTTCTAATTTATTCCCCATGAAAATGGTTTTCTCATTTTTATGTGGGTTGTGGGTTGTCAAAAATTCTTGCATAGAATTACACACATGAATTGTGGCATCAAAATCTAACCACCAAGCATTAGAAGGAACGTTAGCTAAATTGGCTTCAAAACACACTAATGAAAGGAATTACCTTTCTTTTCAAGCCCTGCCTTATGCTTTCTACAATCCTTCTTCACGTCTTTTCTTTTTACAGAAAAAAACATACCGCGGTTTTCTTATCTGCACTGTTAGATGCAGTAGACTGTGCACCATTATTTGGTGGCCCTTTTCTTTTAGATTTTTCTTTGCTAGGTCGTTTACCTTTATGACCTTGTGATTCAATGTGGACAGATTGTAATCCTTCTCTCTTTAATCTCTCTTCCTCTTGCATGCACATCGCAGTAAGTTCATTCATGGTCTACTTATTCATTTGTGTGTTAATAATTGATATTAAATGGACCAAACTACAAAGGAAGAGAGTTGAGAATGAATTGCACCAAAAAGGGCTCCGAAATAGTCATATTCATAGAATTAAGTTGTTCAGCCAAGTCATGCATTTCTATAATGTGTGCACGCACACCACTTATCCCATCATACCTTTTAGTTGTTAAGGTGGTCATAAGAGTCCCCGCAATCGCTTTGTCAGAAGCATTGAATTGTTGCTCAATAGATGTCAAGAATTCACGAGCCTTAATGTTAGCAGAAACTAATTTGTGAATATTCTTCGCAATTTTGCTCTTCATGATTATAAGGCTTGGGCAGTTGGAACACTCCCAATTTTCATAAAGAGTTTTCTCTTCAGGAGAGCTTTCTACGGTGGGTTCGGTAGGCTCATCAATTCGAAGGCACAAGTCCAGATTTAAACATCCCAATATAATTAGTATTTGCTCATGCCATTCAGAAAAATTGGAACTATTCAATTCCGAAATATTGGACATATTTTCTAGAAGTGCTTAAGCCACAACTAAAATCACACAAAAATCATGCTATAGGTTATCCTTAATCAGACTTATTACATATAAAGCGCTATTGAGCAATCTAGTGCATCATCATATCCCACCTTTGGGTCAAGAAAACGACATGCGATCGATTCACTCTATAAGCAATCTATTGCATAGCCATATCCCACTTTTGGGTAAGATATTACGACATGCTAATGATTCACTTAATAAGTCTGATGAGTAATCTAGTGCATCATCATAGCCTACCTTTGGGTTAGGATAATGACATGCTAGTAATTCACTCAATAAGTGATGTTCCTTTATTCACTTATATAGCATTCATGTTACTAATATTGAATTGGCATCTACCTTTGGTTATAATGAACAATAATTCAATATAGTAACCTTCCATCTTTAATAAATCGCCTTTGGGCTAATTTATCACCTTATGATGGCAAATCATAATGCTTAATCAACTCCACCATAATATCTTCAAGATTGGGAGCCACTTTGGTGACTACCAAATCAATTTGATATATATACTCAATAGTTGATAAGCAATAAGAATATTTCAATATCAAGTATTTCAGACAACATTAAATAATTGATATAACAGAGTCTCAAAACAATTTTAATCAATTATTTAAATAAACTAATATGAAATGCTCAATAATTGAAAATTGGTATGTAATACTTAAGAAAGTTATCAACAATTAGTTACTTTCAAGTAATCACCATATAAGCATATAACATGTCTCCATAAAATCAATGGCAAACTTGATTGGTTTTAAAAAAGTACATTGAAACCTCGCTCTGATACCAATTGTTAAAAATATTAAGGATCTTGGGTTTACCTTTACTAATCATAAATAATATAACATATTACCTTGAGCCATTAACATAGCAAGTGAATATTGATAAGAACCTTCAATCGTCAAACAAAGACTTTTGATCATGAGTATAGAATCTACAATATCGAACCAAAACCTTGAGATCACGAACAAATAGTACAACTTGATCTTCTCTCTCCTTACTCTCTTTCTCTATGCTTATGGTTGTGATGGAAAACCTCACAAACGTCCATTAAGTGGAGAGAGAGACCAAGAGCCTTTTTATAGTCCCTTAGACGATTCTTCCCATCATGAGTCAGTGTTTGGCTCTTCATCTTCCTCCTAGTTTCAATGTATTTTATCGAATATCTTTATTGAATCCATGTGCATGTATGAACTTGAACCACGTATAAAGACTTCTTGTACATGATCTATACAAGAAGGAGAAGTGTATGTGATGGATTAATTGTACATTCATCTAATAGGTACAACTTTGGTCATACCCATTAAATACAATACAATATCTCCATCATTCTTTATATCACAAAACTCTTTATATATCTTATAGAATTTTGTGATGACATTAATGTGGTCATGAAGACCACTAATTCCAACATTATACAAAACTCTTCATGTACCTTATAGAGTTTTGTAATGACATTAATATGGTCATGAAGATAATTAATTCCAACATTATACTATTACACAAAACTTTCATGTGTACCTTAGTTTTGTGATGACATTAATGTAGTCATAAAAGCCACTAATTCCAACAATATTGTATCATTACACAAAACTCTTTATGTATCTTATAGAGTTTTGTGATGACATTAATGTGGTCATGAAGGCCACTAATTCCAATAGGAGAGGCTGAGAGAGATGAGGTCTCCTTTGAAATCACATCTCATGTAGGCGGATTGGGACATCCCATCCACTTACTTAATGCAAGTCTTGGGCACTCTAAATTCAACCACATCTCATGTATCAATTTCTGCAAGTCAGACCAATCCCGTCATAATATATGGTAAGAGGAACTTCTTGGGTTCATGAAATGGGCGACTCATAGCATTACTTTTGATAAACTGGTCACCCGCCAAAGAACCGACTTACATCAGGTCAGGACCAATGTCACGCATAGAGCCAATGTTCCAGATATCAGTTAGGTCTTCTCGTTTCTCTACCTTATCTCATACTTCATGGCTGCAACAAACATTCTCAACCATGGTTTTTATCCTCATATATCACATAAAGCTGGCAATTAAAAAAGAAGAAGAAGAAGAAGATAGAGGCTTCTTTCAGGTGAAGGCTATCTGGAGAAGTATGTTAAGAAAAAACAAGATAGCATATGGCAATACTAGCTAGTTCTTTTATTGTTTTCACATTTCCCGTGGTGGTTGTTGGCTCAAAGAGTAGAAACTATATGAAAACTGTGGAAGAAATAATTAAAAAGCAAAAAACAAATGAACCAAAATATCCGAAACCGAAAGCACGGATTTCCCTCTACCCGTTCATGACGCTGGTAAGAGTAAAACATGCTGCGGCTCCTTTCAGCTCATTCTCAGAAGCATGCTTCGATGACTTCACCGTGTCCTTCAGCGACAACTCAGAGCTTAAAAAATTAAAAACATGAACCAATCATCAGATACATATAGCGTTCATATAAAACTTCATTCTACGTCAAAACAGACGGGCTCATTGATCCAACCTTGATTCACAGGCAGGATCTTCGTCTACAGTATCAAAGTATGGTGATATTTCATCATATTCATGCTCCACTCCTGAATGAGTTTGGGTACTGCCACTGTCGTAGGAATTATGAGTCCAAAATGCTTCGACGTTCTTGTTATTATCAACGTCGATGTTGGTGCGGCTATCCGCAATGGAAATTAGAGTAGGTAGGGTGTCGAAAGGCAGATGGTTAGATGTATTGGCAGTAATAGGAAAGGAGGATGATGAGGACAACTGGTGGTGGTGGCGATGGAGAGAAAGCTGTGCATTGATGGCATCCAGCTCTAATTGAATGTGCTGAATCTGGAGATGGAGATTGAAGATAAGGCCTAGACAGCCATGTACAGGATGGCGATCGCGGACGTTGGCCTCGTAGATGATAGAACGCATGGCCTCGGCCTTCTGCGGCGGTTCGAGGTTGTTGAGGATCTTCAGGATGTTGCTGACGCCGAAGAGGCGGTGGGCGTTCTGGAACTGCTTGGGCTGGTCAGGAGGGAAGTAAGGGGCGAGCGGACAGTCGGCGGAGCACCTGCGACGCTGGTATTTGCACGCTGCGCATGCCTGCCTCGTCCCGCCCTTCGCCGCCATCAGTTGGCTGCCTTCTCCTTATGAGGAGGAGGTTGGTGGTCGTGAGTCGTGACGTTCATGGGTTGGTGCTGTTTTTGAATGTTTCCGGGAGCGTAGAGGGAAAACAGAAGGGGTTGTGGAAGATCCAGACGGGTGGAACTTCCGGATTTGGCGTAGGGGCGAGTGAATGGTAGTTTTGGAGTGAAGACGAAGTCAGAGGGGCAAGAGACGTGGCCGCTGTGGTGGAAGTTGGAATTGGCACGTGCAATGGATTTTTAGATGAGCTTCTGGCACGTTTAAGCCCCGAAACGGGAACAAAGTTATCTCTGACTGCTATCTAAAAGTCAATTTTAGATTACTAATAATCCGCATTTTGGATAATTTAATTTTTGATAATTTAAAATTACTATTTTTAGCATGCTAAGTTTGAGTGATTAAAGATCTCGTGGTATCCACAATTAACATATTTAGTATGCCACCGAAATCTAAGATGATTGACTACATATTATCAAAACTATCTAGTATGCCATAGAAATCTAAGATGATTGACTACGTATTACCAAAACTATTCTTAACATTTACCGAAAATCTAAGATCATTGACTACGTATTACCAAAACTATTCCTAACATTTATGTGTTACACGAAAATCTAAGATCATTTGGATTGTCGTCTTCTAGTAAATGATGAGACTAGAAAACTTGATGCTCTAATTAGATGAACTCGACCAAAAATTTTTGATGAACCGGTGTGGATTCAAGTGGTCCAAACATGGTAAAGTATACGGCATTCCTATTCATTAAGATTGTTGGATGATAAGTTCAGAAGGCTGATATATGGTAATCCAAAAAGAGTTCAAATAAGGGTAAATTACTTCAATAGAAAACTAGAAAGATCTAAAATTCTCTCTTGCATACTTTAGCAGCTTACTTTTTGTCTCAAGCTCACCAAATGAAAATAAAATCTTTTTTCCTCTCTAAATTTATTTTGGTTACCAAATTATTGAAAATTAACTTTGTCCTCTAATTATTTTTCCATTTTTCTCCTCTAACGAGACAGCTAACTAAACCATACATTAGTAAGTGCAAGATCCATTCACTTATAAATGGCAATATAGCACTTTAGATGTGTTGGCAACCATGAAACTAGCATCATCCAGTTATCCTAGTCCAATATGATATCACAATGTAACATGCGACAAATTAGATAGGTAAAATAAATGTTATGCCGTGATAGAGTTCATCTTAGCTAAATCGTCTGACATTAACCATTTCCAGAACATTATAGATAGAATTTTTTGCATGCATACCCTTCTAAATATTAGAATTTGCGCAAATACCCTCCCAAAATTAATATTTTCATGTATATCCCCACCAAACACTTGTTTTATGTGTACTCTCTTCTTCTTCTTTTTTTTTTTTGTGTGTGTGTGTACCCATATCATCCAACGCTGTTAAGAAGTTAGTGATTTAAAATTAAAATAACGAAAATATCATTAATAAGTAAACATGCAAAAAAAATAAAAAAAATATAGGGGTATACATAGAAATAGAAATTTTGAAGAATATTTATACAATTTTATATATTTAGGAGGGTATATACACAAAAAAATTCTTAATTTTTTGCATAAATATCCTTTTAAATATTGAAATTTTTTTGAATGCCATCCAAATTGATATAAAAATTACATGAATAGAAATAAAAAATTAAAAAATTTTATATATAAACCCTTCTAAATATATAAAATTGCATAAATATCTCCACATAGTGTTATTTGTATATCTACCTTTATAATATTTCTTTTTGCATATCTGCCCATTGAGGGTATTCCAGTTATTTTTAATTTTAAATCGCGAATTTTTTAATGGTGTTAGATGATGTGGGCATATAAGCAAAAAAAATAAAAGGTATAAACGCAACATAAGTATTTATGAAAGTATATATGTAAATATCAATTTTAGAAGGATATTTATGCAAATTTTAATATTTAGGAGGATATGTGCACAACAAATCCTTGCAAAGTGATGTCCAACCCAAAAAAAACCCAAACACTTGGTTCTTTTCAACAATATATGCATTAATAACATCTTTCTCGCACAATAAAACCGTTAATGACACACTGATAAAAACTAAGTGCCTTTACTGACATTATTACTGATAAATGAAGGAGCGAACAGCTTAATTCCAGACCATTTATCTAAAATAAGCAAGCTCTAGAGCCTTTGCCTTTTCAGCTGCAACGGAAGCATTTGGCCTGCCCTCCATAGTATATGCCGTCGCCTGGACAAGCCATGCAAACTATGATGAATAAATTGCATAAAGCAATCCCCCACATAATTCCTACAGGCAGCACAATGCAGGGGTTTTACAATAGCTTCTAGATGAAATGTGAAGCAACCTTTTACCTTGTTAACATATGCATAAGACCATCTGTTCATTCAAGCACTTTCTATATTGACACGAATCGATTTTATCTTATTATTGTACCTATGGTGTGCCTAGAAACTGTATACCAGCTTGCAGCTATATAATTACAAGCATAGTTCTTCCCAGAAGTATGTAATCATGATTAATAGGTTTCCATGAAATGCATCTAGTAAAAAGAATATTAGA
The DNA here is from genome assembly GCF_009389715.1 of Phoenix dactylifera. Classification (NCBI taxonomy): domain Eukaryota; kingdom Viridiplantae; phylum Streptophyta; class Magnoliopsida; order Arecales; family Arecaceae; genus Phoenix; species Phoenix dactylifera. The sequence continues at coordinate 1,301,010 of NC_052407.1, forward strand.
TGCAATCAGACATGAGGAACCAAGAGAAACAAATGAGGGAAGAGAAGATCATGTGGAAGCATCTCAGAAAAAAACCACATGACCCAGAACGTGCCCGAACTTATTTGTGTAAAATTTGTGGAAAGTAGAGAGAAAAAATGAAAATGAAGGAGAACAAAATTTTAATGGTCAACTGACATGGAAGACAAATAAAAGCTCGTTCATCAAGCAGAGATACCCAAAAGTCCAATTATCGGATATGCTTGCAAGTGAGGATAATCCAAGAGTTCTTTAGACAAGAGTGAACTGAAGAAGACTTTAGACACGCAACAAAGATGTCACAACAAAGATGTCACAAACCAAGAATCGAAGACGTTGGCTTTCAATATAGTCAGGGCAAATCCAGAAAGTTGTGGGATCTTCAAGGCTCTGTTAAAGTTTCCAACACAATAAGTTCGTGCCTTGCACTTTGAACTTGCATACCGTTTATATGACTGCCAAGAATTTAAACCCTGTGATACCCATGGGCGCAAATGACAAATAGGCAAGACGTATGAACGCTCTCTCACTCTCTCTCTCTCTCCATGTATCATGGGCATATAATTTTGCACACATAATATGAATTTAGAACCTTTGCTTTTTGAAACAATAAGGGATTTTTATATGATTGCCAAAGGTCCGCTATATTGGTCCATGCAGAGATCAAAATCAAATCAGAAAGAAAAAATATGAAGACAAATATAGAGGATCTGATTATAGAGCATACCAGCAAGCGCCACAAGAAAGGTGCCCCATCCCTTATGCTAACTTGTTTCTCAATTTCTTCAATTGCTGTAGTGCACAAAAATAATATCAGTTCTACAAAGAAAGAGGGGGAAAAACTTGGGATTTAACTAACAGAACTTCGCCTACCCTTGGAGGCTTGTCCAACTTTCAACAAAACAATGATCCAAACTTCATTGAAGACATCAAGTTGTTCATCAGATGCTCCAATGATCTAAAATACATATATAGAAAGAAAACTCACTCAGACCCTGGCAGAATGAAAATGCTTTCATTATAAAATGATTATATTGTAGGAAGTAGTCATACTTTGAAGTCAATGGCATTAAATTTTGGACCAAGAATGTCAAACACTTTCTGATAATTGCCCCTTCCATATTCGTAAATGGCTTCTGCAAGCTGAAATTTAATTGAAAATAAGTCTAGTGGATTAATCAACTTTCCAGCAAGACAGAATTAAACACTTTCAACTACCCAAATAAGAAGTGTTTCCTTATTAATTTAAAATAAAAAAAAGGATTCAGACTTTGATATAACAGCAGAAACATTGTTATCAAATATTAGTGAAATGATTTGAGTACTAAAGAGTAATATGCTGAAATGCAAGGATTTGCAATAATAATAGTAGTATATGACAACAGAAAACAACAATTTGAATCATGGGTGGCACCTAGTAATACCTAACAAGTCATAAGCAATACCAGCAAATATAAAATGTCTCAAACAAGCTCCATGCGGCCATGAAATTCCTCCAAAATAGGCCTATGTTATCTGAAATATGCAAATGGCTGTCTTGGATTACTATTTCAGTTTAGTCTGCCGAAAACCCTAAAACTTTTAAGCAAAAGATTTCATTTCAGCAAGAGGAAAACCACAAAATCTACAAGGCTTCAACATGACACTCAAACCATGAAATCTATATGAATGCCCTCAAAGCATCAATGTACAAGATTTATTCCTTCGCAAAGCCAAAGCTCATCCATGCTCATGTAACACCTTTGTAGTGGATAACAATTATGTATGCTTCTTTCGGACTTTGCTCTCTAATCAATTAAATAGACCTACAAATCACAAGCTATAGCCACTAATCTGCAACTCAATCTAAATGTAAATTGTTAGCTCCTAAACTCCTAACTTTCTTAGATTCTTTAAATAAGAAATATAGAACAAGTCATAACTGTGGAGGGTAAGCCTTGGCGCAATAGTACGGTTACTCCAAGTTGACTTAGAGGTCACAAGTTCGAAATATAGGAACAGCCTCTTTGCACAAGGGGATAAGGCTGCGTACATCTGACTCTCCTCAAACCCCGCAATAGCAGGAACAATGTGCATTGGGCTGCCCCTTTAGGAAAAATTCAAAATGTCCTGTACCTAAATTCCTAATTGAATTTAAACATGTGAAGGAAACCTAAAATACACCAAATGCACGCTATCAGGTCTCACACTGAAGGACTAGGAGAAATTCCTCCGCCTCTACGTCAGACGAATCTTGAAGCTAGTATATAACATCTAGTATATTGGAAAGATAGGACAAAAGGATGCTTTCACATTGCTAACTCTGATAGAACTAACTGATGGATCTGTTATCCTATCACTTCTACCTATCAGTGTGCTTGAGGGAGCTCCTCACATTTAAGTGTCCTGTTGACCTATAAGTGAGCAACAATGCATCTAGGATGTTCTGCTGCACCAATCATGTGTTGACCTCTAACAAAGAAATATCAGGTCAGTGTAGGGGCGCAGGTAAAGCACCAAAATATAGCAACCATTAACAATCTTCCATATAAAAAGGTTTCAAAAAATGCTACACAAATGCTAGTGCATATCTGAATATTTTTGAGACATGGATAAATCAACAAGAAAACAGAGATGTAAATGATGCCTACTGGTATCCCCCTTTGCATTATGTGTTGTTTCTTCCTGCCCATCGAATAGATCCTAATAACAATGAACAGTTATCAGAAAAACAGGAAAATATGTCATGGTTCCCACAAATTACATGAATGTAGGTTACTTCCTACCTTGACTTCATGGACTTGAGTAGGTCCTCTGCTTTATGTATCTTGTTTGTACTAGCTAAGGCCCACAGTGCCAACAGATCAAGCAACCACTCCATATGCCATATAGACTGCAGAAGGTACAGTGCACACAGAGTTATTAATTGAACCACAATTAAGCATAAAGGAGCATACTGCAACGTACTTCAGTTACAATTATTTTTCCAAAGGTTTTAAGAACTGATTTTGGTACCTGTAACAGTACGCAACTGCTACACCTTGTATCGGGTATTAATGTGGTTTACTCCTTCAGAACAACACTAAATGCAGATGGTGCTGGTAATACTTCCCAACCAGTATGGTACATTACTCAAAACCATGAATTTTTCCTTCTAACCTTTTGCCACCGTTAAGCTCACCTCAAGGGTTTCTAGTACTGTTTATAACCAAGAACCCTAATAGCTCTACCATTGACTCAATGATGGTAATTAATGTTTATGCTACATCAAACATTTAACCGAACATGTGAACAGGGGCTTGCACCAGTGGTCATACCCCTCTACTTAGCAAACAGATGTTCTAGGTTAAATTCCTGAGTGGTGCATCCCGAAAAAACCTGGACCTAATTAATCATGGTGTATGTAGGTCTCCCTCCCTTTCTCTAAAAAAAGATGGGGGGCAGGAAGCAAACATGAACAGATATGGCCAACCATACAGACCTGGTTTACTATGCCTATGAGATAAAAGTATACAACATTGATAGAAAACATCTGAAGTGTCTAAAAATGGGGGTGGGTAAGAAAGCAGATATAAGTCCTGAAGTAAGTGATGTTCTCATAAGCCCAGACAGGTAGGATCACTTGATAGGAATAGGTAGATCTAGAATTTTAAGAAATAAAAGTTGCATAAATTTCATATTTGACAATACAATACATAAATATTACTTCAGATGCTTTAAGTATCAAGGTTCACCATCTCGGTACCAGACCCTATACCGGTGCCACACTAGCATAGTGTCGGTATGGTACGGTACGAAATTTTTTTGACGTACCGAATATTGGTAAGCCACCCGTACCGGATACCAGTATCGAACCAGTATAGTATGGTACGTCGATACAGCATACCTTGCTAAGTGTGGTCGTAATTAACTATGATAAAATAGTACTCTAGAGAGCAGATTGAAAGCATTAGAAGTTAATAAGAGATTCTAGCCACTTGGTGTTAGAAAAAACTTTCTAGACTTTAGTTTGTTTATATATAGCTATTCAACAAGCTTAGGTTATCTTTGTATGAAATGGTGCTTCATTTAGACTTTACATGCAGAAATCAAAGAGTTTTTATTTGCAAGATAAGTTGTCAAGAACAAAAATTAGTTACCTTATCCTCAAGTCGATCTGCTAGTGTCAACAACCTTTCCTCGATATAACCCATGTGGTCCCGCACATAGACCCGCATCAATAAGCCTAGAGCATTTACATATACCTGAATGCATGAGACAATTTTGAGTACTGCAAACTAGGATGTGCTGACAAGAATATCTATAATTATACCTCTCCTGGCTCAGCATCGCTTTGTTCCAGTTCCTTCCAGATATAGTGATCATAAACTTCTAGAACTTTGGGCAGTGGAGAATCACCTTCTAGATAACAAACAGCAACATGCCACCAATTGTGAGTATACCTGAAAATAGAATCAGCAAAGCATCTAAATTGTTTGAAGGAAATCCCGCACTTTATTTCCTAGAAATTTGAAAATTTACAACATAATATGATAAAAACCTCCATACATGAACGAGGAGTAGGAACTCCACAAGGAAGAACAAGCTTCCATGAAATCCACGGCTTCTTTAAAACGACATTCATACTGAAAAACATGGCATAACTTCATGGAGAAAAAAGTCAATTTTTGAATCTAGTAGATACAATACATATAATGTTTGGAATCACTTCTTATTACAAAAGCTACAATTTAAGAAATAAAGAAAAAAGAGGTTATAGTGTTGCACTGGATAGTGATTCTGTGCATCAAGAATCAAGAGTCAGAAGTGGACTTCAAAAGGCATCCATATAGTATGTTATAATGATTGCTTTATGTAGATTAACTGTTCATATGTATACTCTAGGGTGCATGAGGAGCGATAAATTGAAGGAAGGCCCAGTAAGTGGTAAATTTAGTGTTTCTCGCAAGACAGTGGAGGTGAAGGTCTAAATGGGCTACAAGCATCTTGTGTATTGTGCAAATTCACAGCTAAAGGAAAGGATCCACTAACCAAATGCTAGAGCTGCCACAGTGCTACAAGTTCCAGCTGACAAGAAAGATTGCACTTGTAAAGGACCTTTTCCCAATTTCAAGAATTGAAAATAACTCTCCCCCACCATCCAGTAATGTGGTTAGTCCATTTCTTACTGCTATCTCCTGCCTCTTGTTCTTCTTTATGGCCATTTCTCAGTGCCTTTTCCGTCGCTGAAGCAGCTAATGATCAAAGGTCATCCATGGTGATGTTTGATAATGAATGCACATCAACAGACATTGACCACCCTAGTAATAAGGTACGTGAGCCTGTATTTTCTTTTCTGAATTCTCTAACTATATTGGGCACTACTGCATCCTAAGAGATATACAGCTCGAATCACTAATCCAAAGTCATAAATCTGTATTTCTCAGTTTACTCCCACATGTCAAGTCATGAGGTTGTAATAAGCATAAGTCTATTAGGTTCCATGTATCCATCCCAAAAGCACTTGAGAAAATGTCTTGCCTGACTTACCTATCAGTATCATTTTTCATATGATATATAGGGTCCTTGAAATTATTATAAATCATAACTCTTCACATAAAAGAACCTCAGAGCACAAGTAGGGGATGCAAATACATTGCAGACACTGGTAACTTATCAATGTTAACGAGGTGCTATGGAATAGAGCATCACAAACCATGTTTTTGTCCAACAATTTTTCCTATAAGAAAGGAAAAGGAAAAAAGCAGATAGAAAAAACTATAAAATACATGGCCAAACATGCAACAATTGGCTTTATGTCATAGTCATAGTCGCAAAAATCACCAAAATGTAATGAGCTTAACATATTTTTTATAGTTCCATCACTCATTTTTTGTACTACACAATTGACCAAGCATTACCACAATATACAGTTATCAGACCTTTTGCACTTTTATCTGTGTATTGCACCATTATTCTTGGCATTTAAAAATTTTATCATCATTTTCACTTTAAGAACAAACATTTGTCTTCATGAGGTCCCAAAATCCATAAAGGATAAGCCGTATGCATGCCATGACTTATTATTCAAGTAAACAAATAATTGAAAAGTAACTTTTTGAGAAATCAACATAAGGCCATATGGATGTTTACCTTATGAAGACCCTAAAAGATTTCACTTACATTATGTTGTGACCACAAGTCATGTTTGTTGATGTCAATTCCTTTCCTTGCAGCCTTCTCAGCTTCAGACATCCTTCCAAGCTCTAATAATGGAAAAGCAAGCATGCCATAGATGTAGCTCTGATCTTCATTTTGTGGCAGTACCTAATTAATAATTGACTATTAAACTTGCAAAGAAACGAGCATCACTACATTATTTATTAATAGTTTATTAATGTAGTACAATAAAATAAACAGAGGCTTCCGCACAAACACAGAAAGCTTCCTATTGATTATTAAAATAATTTAGGAGGTTGAAGGCTGAAAACAAGGATACGATTGGAAGTTATTGCAGAGCAGCTAGATCTTAACATTTACATGCTTTTACATTAAGGCAACCTGTTCGACTAGATTCAGTGATAAATCAGCCCGACCCATGTAGAAGCATAGGATCTGAGCCCTCTTAAGTGACACCAGATCTTTAGGGAACTCCATCAGCAACTGCAAAAACAAGCATCATGGTAAGCAATGATGGCTCAACAGCCCCCCTGAGAAAATATTGACTTTCCTTGAGAACAAAAACAATATGCTAGCAAATTGATGCACAACCTAAATATTTTATTAAAAAAATCTTATTTCTTCATTAATCAATAACTATTAATATAAATCAGTAGTTAATGAAAGAGTGGAAAACTATCTAAAAGATTACATTAACAACCAGAAACCATTCAAAAGGGGACAATTAAGTCAAAAGATGCACCTTGTGACAGCTAATTGAACATTCATATTTTGGAAGGAACAAGTTGACTGCAAGTAGAATGAAGAGAAATTGACTAATCACCTAAGAGAAAGTACAAAGTTGACTGGAACACTCACGTCTTTGAGCTCCCATCACAAAGTTCTGACCCTGTTAAGGTATTATACAGCTGGTGTACAGAGACCAATGGAAATCCTGTTGCATCACAATCACATGAAGCATGACATCCCCGATCCACAGAGATGGAGTCAGATAGCTTCAGTTTTACAAAAGTGAATCAAGGCAGGTAGTTCCTGATTGGGATATAATTTTCACAAAGGAAGCCAACAATGTTGCTGCCACTAATTATTCAATTGATGCCTAGAGGAAAATACAAGACATCTTTTTCCATCTAAAGCATTATATCCCGCCAAACTTGAAGAAGAGAAAATTCTTTCCTTTTCATTAGATAATCAGCATGTAGTTAATTTCAAAATAAAATACTAGCCACAAACTTGTTCCCAAGAGATATGGGCACATGATATTGGAAAAACAAAGTTGCCCATAATTTGATTAACGCAGAATGTGAAAGATGATTCCCAAAGAAAATTCCAAAAAGAATAGGATGCAATAAAACAGTAACCCATAGGAAACTTCTTAGAAAAAGAATGCAATATCAACTACACAATAGATTAATGCTCTGGGTAGGTAAGAAAGCAGAAGAATTGCAGCAGACCAGGTCTCTATGGGAACAAGCCAAACAAGGAACCACTATGGTCCCACATGTATCGGTATATCCTCCTATAGATGAATCAAAAGAACCATCATAGTGTTGCATGTCTCTGCTACAAACTTGTGAACCTTAAAAATGCAGCCATAAAGAGAATAATTATGGCTGCAATCTATCAACATTTGTTGAATAATGACAACAATGTTACAAAATGATATCACATTAAAAGAAGCTCAAGCAATTATTGGATGTGATATAAAATCATAAGAACATCTGAAACAGCCTATGGTTGCAGCTCCACCAATCATAAAGTTTACCACAATGGATTCCCTGGTTGGAGGATTTTCCACAACAAGTGGATAGGATTATCTATTTGGGGCCTTGAAGTTAAGTGCTTTCAAATGGGAAATCAAACATCAGAATTTAAGCAAACTAAGCATCAGTTTACTGCAAACTGAAATTTATGAAGGGAAACAAATGAGTGTTTCCAAGAGTATCCCAAATCAAAGAGTCTCATGTGGGCAAGAGAGCATCCCTTTTTCCAACAAAAACAGATCGTATAAAGTGTAGATTTTTCACTTCCTGCTTTTATGTCTTCTGCTGATCTTGTAGAACTATCATATTGGGGTAGACTTGTGTATTCTATTTTAAGTAAGATTGGTGTCTATTGTATAACTTTGGTTAGGAAGTCATATCCTAAATTTTGTTATAAAGATATTTTGGTTTCACTTCACAAGAGATTCCAGCAGGATCAAACTTTCATCATTTTAGAAAGTTCTGTTTTTTTTAAAATAATTGTCAGAAGATGATTTAGATTTCCAAAAGAGAGAATATTTTCATCTTGCAATCAGAATTTTGCAACATTTTAATAAAACAGTGGTTCTCTTAGATGCATTAGATGCCCCAGTTAAATTACAAGGATATCTTTCCCTTTGAATTAATGAAATGGTGGCAATTTATTTGTAAAATCATATCATTTCTTCATCGATTCTCTCATTAACATTAACATGAAAAACAACACATATTCGTTTAAGCCTATGTTGCCCTTATTACTGCTCTAAAATGCTACAAACTAGACAGTTGAATACCAACTCTCTTACTGCCTTTTCTAGAGAAGCAAGAAACAAAGACAGGATTCTTATATAATCCCCAAAAAATTCCAAAATCAGGACTTGGATGATCAAGAATCGACACAATTTTAGAGAATCTTTAACTCTACAAGCAGATTTTTAATGAAGCACACTTTTAATCAAATTGCCTTCTCTGATGAAAGAAAGAATCAGTAGAATACAATAGGAACCGCAGTTTCTTGGATGTGGAAAGTAGACCGGCAAGCCGACACAATTCGAGAGATTCTTTAACTCTGCAAGCAGATTTTTAATGAAGCACACTTTTAATCAAATTGCCTTCTCTAATGAAAGAAGGAATCAGTAGAATACAATAGAAACCGAGGTTTCTTGGACGTGGAAAGTAGATTGGCAAGCCAACACGATTTGAGAGATTCTTTAACTCTGCAAGCAAATTTTTAATGAAGCACGCTTTTAATCAAACTGCCTTCTCTAATGAAAACAAGAATCAGTAGAATAAAATAGAAACCACCGTTTCTTGGACGTGGAAGGTAGATTGCAAGTCGACACGATTTGAAAGATTCTTCAACTCTCCAAGCATATTTTTAATGAAGCATACTTTGAATCAAATTGCCTTCTCTAATGAAAGCAATAATCGGTATAATACAATAGAAACCACAGTTTCTTGGACGTGGAAAGTAGATTGCAAGTGGTTAGGGATTCCAAACCTCCATATGTCGCTCAACGGCAGTGCCCTCATCCTTCTCCTCTCCCACCAAGCAAGAAATCGCTCTGAAGACCGCTTTCTCGTACGAAGTGGCATTCTCCTGCACCCAACAAAGAACCAATTGATAAGAATCCAAAAGGTAACAATAAAAATCCAAACTTTCCCCAGAAAAAAAAAACATCAAGAACAGGAGAGAGCGGGGGAGAGAGTAGTACGAGGGAGGAGGCGGCAGCGGCGAGGAGGGAGGAGGCTTTGGAGGGGTTTTTGGGGGCGAGGAAGTGGGCGGCGTGGGAGTTGGCCAGGACGCAGGAGGGATCGTGGAGCGGGGCCTGGAGGATGACAGCTCGGTTCCGGCCGTAGGAGAGGAATTGCTCATAGTAGGAGTCGACAGCGGCGATGCAGGCGTCGGAGGTCGTCCTCACCGGATGGCCCCACCGGTCCGATCGCGTCGGCGTCGTCGTCCTCGCCGCGGCGTCTCCATCCATCGCTCTTCTAGCCTCTCTCTCCTGCTAAGTCGGTTTGGGTTCTAAATTCCATTACCGAAGACTTACCACTTGGAAGCGCCACTGATGAAGCTCGCATATATCCCCGTCAACATCGTCTGACGTGGCAACCGATTATGTTATCTGCTAGTTTATTGTAGCGTTGATGCTGAGCGATTATTCCTATGATGACCGTGTGATTCTATCAAAGCCGCTGAAGCCCTTGTCCCTGGCCACATGCTTTGTATGCCACAAGTGCCGCGCGACTCGTTCCATAGTTTAAATAATAATAATAATAATAATGCAAATATTGGTTATCTGGGTTTGGAACCCGTCCAGCCTTACCCTATTTTAGCTAGTTTCTACTAATCCTCTTTCTTTTTCTTTTCTTTTTTTTTTGGGTAGAAAGATAGGAGGGGAGGGAAAGGGGAGGAGGAGGGGCAGAATCCCACCCGCGTAGCAGCCCCCCACTGAGAATATTTGATGCGGGTCGCAAGTTTCCGTTTGCCCTTCCCAACCCATGGAAAACCCTACTGGACCATTTACGTGTGAGTACGTCACCCCAGCACCACCTCAGTATTGATGGGAGGAAAGTGTGAGGATCCGTGCGGGCGTATGTTTAGTCCCACATCGGTTATTCGCTGGGTAGATCTGGATACTTATACAGGATCAAATAACTCAAACAATACCTTCCGGCTAGCTATTTTGGATGAGATTCTGGATTGTTACAAATGGTATCAGAGCGGATCTGGCCCATAACCTATATGGACTAGGGGACACTGCAGCATGGATCCATTGGGGCTAACCACGGACCAATTGTGGTGTTTGTGATTAGATTTGAATAGATTTGAACCCTTGGCCTGACGAGGACGTCAGGGCTTGAACGGGGGGAGTATGTGAGAACCCGTGCGGGCGTGTGTTTAGTCCCATATCGATTATTTGCTGGGTAAATTCTGGGTATTTATATAGGATCAAGGAACCCAAATAATACCTTCCGGCTAGCTATTTTGGGTGAGGTCCTGGGTTGTTACAAATGATATCAGAGCGGACATGGCCCATAACTTATGTAGACTAGGGGACACTGTAGCACGGATCTATTGGGTTGACTACGGACCGATCGTGGTGTTTGTGATTAGATTTGAATGGATTTGAACCCTTAGCCTGACGAGGACGCCAGGGCTTGAACGGGGGGAGTATGTGAGGATCCATGCGAGCGTGTGTTTAGTCCCACATCGGTTATTCGCTAGGTAGATTTTGGATACTTATACAGGATCAAGGAATCCAAATAATACCTTCTGGCTAGCCATTTTGGGTGAGATCCTGTATTGTTACAAAAAGCATATCCATACAGAGCCATCCGGGCATGGGGCATGCGGTCCCCTGATTTAATCGACGCCCGTGCGTTTCGAACCCGGACAACTCGGATAGAGTCTAAGCCCCCTTAACACCAGAAAAAAGTCACGTCGTATAAATATTAGAGAGCAAAAATGAAGGAAATAATTTCTCCAATATTATTGGAAAAAAAACCTCCTACATTAACGCTATAAAATTTTTATTAGGCATTATTACCACTGAAATTTAAGGTGAATTGTTGAGGTCGGACAAAATCTGAAGTGAAGCAATAAGGTTCGTTGATCGAGTTCCGAGCTAAGCTGGGAAGTGCTAATAATGAGTAAGCTTGAACTTAGCATAAGAAACTTGTTTGGTATGATTTGTTCGACATGAAATTAAAAGAAAAGTTCACTTGTTGAAGTTTGTCCGATGGAGAATTCTTCGGCATTTAAGTCAGCCGGATTTGGTAGGAAGATGAAAAATTTGAGAGAGTCATAGAGAATGAGAGAGAGAGAGAGCTTAGGAAATACTAACCTGGAGATCCCCCTATGCGGAAAGATACCCAATTGGCAAGATCGAGACCATACCTTTAATGACTGTTAATTGCTTTAAATACACTTGAATTGAAGACACGCAGCAAATCACCACCAGCTCTCTCCAACTGGCTTGACGGCTTAAGTCCTTACCTCGGTAAACATTAAAGTCTATTTTGGCTGACTATTTGTGGCTCAGATGCTAAATTTGTCAACTCGGTTCATGTCGGGTTCCTCAGTTGCCAAGGTCAGATTGACTAAATGCTCTTGTACCTTAAATAGTTAAATATATCAAGTTGATAGCTCGTGTGTAACATTAGTTTTGGTTCATAAAAAAAGAAAAAAGAAAAAAAGCACCTCAAAGGCTTTATTAGGTGGACAACTATTATTTCTCATACGATGTTGTAATAACTATCATTGAAATGCTAAGACGATGCTTCTATTGGAACCTTTATTTAAACTAAGAGCATCACACAATCTTCAAAATGATGGGATGATGCGGTAACATGATCTTATTGTAAGGTAATAGCTAGGTTAAATTGGTAAGCCAATTCTTCAAGCATGAGAATAGTGCATAGGCACCATTTTTGAATATGATAAAGGTCACTTCTTGATGGCTGTTTCTGCTATAAATCGTTGCATCAATGTAAGCTTACTGAGATTAGGAAAGCTCTTGCCTTTTTGTTGTCCTTTCTCTTCTGCGTGCGTGCGTGCGTGCGTGCGCGCGTGGCAAAGTAGGGATTATCTGAATTAGCGACTCAACATTCTGCACAGGGAGTTATATGTCAAAACGCATTTCTTGCTAACACCCATGCCGTTCAGAGGAAATATGCGGATTTTTCACATATAACCACCTGTCGAGAATTAATATTACTGCCACGTTCGACAAGCATTGCATTATATACGTTTAGCATGGGTTCAATATATCAAACTGGTGGAGTGAGGGGAGCGGGGGGGGGGGGGGGGGGGGGGGCCGTTGCCTCCCTGGCATTTTACCAATTTCCAATTACTCCTCCAGCTTCAGAGATGATGTTTTCATTAGAAAGTCAAGAGAAGGAGCTGCAACGTTTATTTTTCCCAGCAATTGGATTGATCCACTTCCTATTTTGTTATCACAAAACTCTCATCTAACTAAGAAACTACTAAGGGTCATCAACCAAAATTTATGCTAAAGGGAAAGTTGAAAGGGAGTGTTACTGTTGTTTTCTGAATCTCTGGTCCCTGAAAAATCAGGATGAGAGGAATGGATGGCCGGGCAACTCTCTATAACAGCCAGGGGCGGCCCAATACATTTGGGGGCCTAAGGCGAATCCAATAGATGAGGCCTTTTTTTTAATAATAAAATTTTAAATAAGTATAAAATATTTTTTAAAAATGATATAAAAATAGATAGTAATCAAGTATAATATTCCAATAAAGATACACGAATCTAATAAGGATAGATAAGAAGTCTTTTCAATTTAATATAATTTTTGAATGAAAGTATAGAAAAGTAATTAACCTAAGAAAAGAGCCATGAAACTGATTAAATAACTGAGATAATGCTTAATAATACTTTTATTCTGTCAAGTAAGAGTAGAATAGGAAAAGATCATCCTATCACTTCATGGTCAAGATAAAGAAATTATGGAAATTATGGTAAAGCAAGAGCAGAATTTGTCCAGGCCTTTTCTAGAAAAGAAAGTAGGGGCATTATGGAAAATTCACCCGATCTAATTAATAAAAATCCCATCCCACCATCTCCCTTTCAAAGTGAGTACCCTTACTTGGTGAGTACCGAAGCAGCTACTGCAGCATCACAGCACAGCAGCCATTCAACACCCCCCCCCCCCTCTTCCCTCCTTTTCTCTCTCTACCCTCCAAGAAGTCCATCTCCAATCCCCCTATCTTTCTTCCCGATGGCCCAAGTGGATCAGGAGTATTGTGAGGGAAGGAAAACCAAGACCAAAACCAAAAAAGAGAAGGGATGAAAGATAAGAGTGGCTTCAGGCGGGTATCAAGCCAACCAAATCCCTCCTCTCTCTCTCTCTCTCTCTCTCTCTCTCTCTCCCCCTCCACCCAAAACAAAACTACTGTCCCCAACTTCCCAAATTGCTCCTCTGCAGGCCAGAAAACTCTCCACCTCCCTTCCATCAAGGGGGAAGACTCGTAGCCAGCTCCTGTTTCTGTTTTAAAAGGGGCCTTTGCTTCCTTTTGATCACGGTGCCAAAAACTTCCCCCTCTCTCTCTCAATTTCTTTTCTCCCTTCACCTTCCGGGGCCTTCCATTGGCCCGGGGCCTTAGGCGACCGCCTCGATCGCCTAAGGCTCGGGCCGGCTCTGATAACAGCTGTTATCCTTCATTTCTCTAAGAGCTTTCCACCATCATCTTTCATCAGCTGAACAATGGATTTTAGCATCCAAACAGAGCCATTATGCTATCGTACCTTAAACAATTTGCACTTCTTACATTTCTAATTAATTCAGGCATTGCTTTGATTTTTCTAGCTAACTCAGCCATTGATTTAGGTACTGGTGTACAAATTTATAGCTAAAACGTTGATGCTATTCTAGTTCGATGCACCGATGAAACTGCACCCACAAATTGTAATATCAGCTCTAGTTCTTGCTACGTGCATCTAGAAGAATTCTCGAAGAGCAATGATACCATACTTCAGAAATCCAAGCTTAATTTGTGAAAGGTCTTGTGCTTATAGTAATGCATACGTGTAGGGTAGCATTGTAATGGGTAGGGAAACATATGCAATCAAGGACCCTGGATTAAGAAAAGGCTTTCTAGAAGGAAACAACAATCCTAAAAAACCTATTAAAGCAACATCCATGTGGGATTTGCTTAGATACATTACTCTTTCATTTTCTAGCGACATAAACATTTTAATGTAGCCATTGATTTGCCCAAGGCAAGAGGGAAACCCAAGACGTTCTATTTTCCCAACAACAAAAGTGCTTATTTATATTCTAAGCTAGCTAAATGGTTATTTTTCATTTTTTTGATTTTTTTTGGTAAAAGCCAGGATTATTATGCCATTCTATTATTAATATATACGTAAGAGTCAGAAAATAAAATATTTAACAAAGAAGGAATATCACAAGGAATCATCTTTCCGGGTTTTGTTTGTCCCTGACCACTCTCCAATGCCTCGAGGCATTCAATCTATATTCCAATCTTACTTTCATGCATGATAATCTTAATGCATAATGAGCATCTTGTGAGTAGTGGACCCAAAATATGGAATTCATTTTTCTTTGGTTGCTGCTTTAATTGTCGGGTTCTTCTTGTCGTGCATATCTTTTTTGAGAACCGTGAGAGGGAGGCCTAGTCGAAATCAAGCGGGGTGAGAGTCAAATCAAAATTATTGATATCAACGTAATTAATTATTTGTTGTTATAGTTATATATATATATATATATATATATATATGAAATGTTTTCATGGCTAGCGGTGGTATGGCGTTTCAGACCAAGCATATTTACAAACAGATTAACGGGCCGCAGATTGGATGGCTTCGTATGCGGCTAATTATTCTAAAAGTATCTTATGGATTAGAAATGGTAAGTTGCCTATAATGCTTTATAATTTATTTTTATTTTTTATTTTTTTGGATTGTCCGTGCCAGGACCATATGAATCATCGGTTTTAGACCAAAAAAAAAAAAAAAAAAAATCTCAGCAGCCTGGGCCAGCTTGAATGGCCCAAAGAGGTGGATTCGCATGGGCTACACAAACGGTTCGAAGCAAAGGGGCTTAAATGGAATGGCATGAAAGGGTCGGGCTTGGTGTTCAAGTGCTATGTTGGGATGCAGCCCAAGGAGCAAAGCAAATCCAGCCCATCTGAAACCTTCATCTCCGGTTCTTTCGCAGAAGAACCTTGCTCATGTCGGCTCATTGGTTCAATTTTAATGGGATTTTTAAGGAAAATATTTTGAGGCACCCCATCTGTGCATGCTATAATATATCCGATCTATTTTAAAACTCATCACTGATGAAAATAATTTTAAATAAAATAAATCTGAACTTAAGTCATAGAATCCATGGTTGTCGTTCACACCCTAAGATTAGAGATCAGCAGAATCTTTCTGAAGAGAGAAGCTCCGTATGCGTCTGTTTAGAAAAGGGTTCATACAGGATATTTAAATATCTCTCCAGAGACCAACTACCACAGGAGGTTACACCCATGAAGAGTCACCTCACATCAAAATAACTCTTCGCCACCGTGAAATTTTATTTATGCCCTCGTGATTATCAGAATTTACAAAAATTCAAGAGATACTTGTCAATGTGGACTTTAACTAAATGAAATCCAGCAATCATCTCCCGTTGATTTGGATCAATTTCTGGAGCTGCACCGGTCCCTTCTGGTCATGTAACGCGGTTGTCCTGATAAGGCTTTATCCGAGCTCAAGCACATTCCTGGCATCAAGATCTTTGAACAACCAAAAACATTAAAGTGAAAGCAGATTCTGACCATCGCTTGTATGCCACGGTGCGAATTTGCATTTCCTTAAGTTCGGTTTCAACGATGCTTGTAGAATGAGAAAAAAAATCATCAACTATCTTCGTCGAAGGAAGTATAAATATGGACGTAGTTAGCGTGCATATGTTTCAATGGAATCCTATTCCATTCTTCGCATGAAAGGTTACTCCCACTTATCTCCTTCTTGTTCTCGTTTCTGGAATTTGTTTTTAAGTACTTTTTCCACTGCCCCCTTTTTGCACGTTGATCATAGCTGTCATCTTTGCATCCACATTAGGTTATCCTCTTATATGTATATATATACATACATATATATTGATGATATCCTCATGTAAGCTATATAATAACAGCAATTGAACAGATTCCACGCCAGCTCGGGAACAAAACAGCTTGAAAGCAATATTCGATTATCCTTTTCTTGTATTTTTTATATTAACCAAATGATTCTGCTAAGAAGGATTAAAAAATTTTCAAATACGTGTGTCATGACGATGGCTCCATCCATGTCACAATTATGTCAGCAGTCGGCTAAGTCGGGACGGGAGAAGGTAACAAGTTACGTGTTTTGGTGGTCTACGCTATCCACCCGATCCGGCAGATTCTTCTTGTTGGTTTAGGTGGCCACAGCTCAGTCCGGCCATTCCAACCACTTCACTTCAAAGCGCGCTTTCCATCGACATCACCTCCTCCCCTGGATGGAACGCACGGTCTTCCTTCCGGGCCAAATGCTCAAGAAAATGATGGTAGCCCAGTGAAAACGTGGCCTTACTTCCAACTAAGTGGTTGCGAGTTCGAAATGTACGGACGTTGATTAAATTATGGAGACCGGATGCTTCTTGCTCGGACATGGGGTCTGGAAAGGCGTATCGCTCGACTGGTAGTCTCGGTGGTGCTAGATGTGACGTACTCATACGTGTGGACTCGTGCCGGAGCCCAAAGAGATAACCGAGCTAGGCCGATTGGTGGGGATGGTATGAGTAAAACCGACAGGAATGCCCAACACACGGTCATTTCTACCCGCATCGAACATTCTCCTGATGGGGTGGGAGCTGCTACATGGGGGTGAGCTTGTCCCTTCCTCCCTCGTTTCCCTTTTTTCTAGCAGAAAAAACAAAAAGAAAGAAAAGAAAATAACGAGCGAAGACATTCTCACAGAACTGGAACGGGGATGGCACAATCTCTTACCAGAGGATTCCATTTAAGGATTTGCTACAGTTTATCCTGAAAATATTGTATGTATATATATATATATTTTTTTTTAAATTTTTATTACCATCCGTTTGATGATGAATGATCCAGATATTTTTCAAAGTTAACCGATTACAACCGATGGAAAGGTCACATATAGATGACAACTACCATTACTTAGATAAATTTTGAGGATTAATGTTTGAAAATTGGTGGAGATGATTTTGCAATTCAAGTAGTTGTCAGGGTCATAATTGGCCACCTCCTCTCTCTCTCTCTCTCTCTCTCTCTCTCTCTCTCTCTCTCTTCTCCTTCATCATCCTCCTTTGCCCTAGCCCAAGCAAATCATGTCTCTTATCTTTAGCTCCATAAGCACTAGAGGTGTAGGTGAGCCGACACGAGCTGCTCGAGCTCGAACTGGCTCAATTATTATTGAGCTTGGATCAAGCTCAAGCAATTTTTCGAATCGAGCTTAAATAGCAAAATACTCGACTCAAAAACTTACAAACCTAACCAAACATATATTTTTAATAATATTATATTTTTTATATATAATATATTGTTAATTTAATATTTAATTATTATGGAGGCTTGATTTTAAGTTCAAGTATAGTATGATTGATATTTAAATCGAGTCGAGCCGACATTGATTTTCAATCGAGCCAAGTTCAAAATTAGATATTAAGGTTCGGCCGATTTCGACATAAATTTCAATCCTAGTCGGCTCAGCTCGGTTGCACCCTTAGCCCACGCCATCCTCCCCTTTTGCTGGCCCTGTCCTCTGTTACCTCTGACGAGAACACCTCTTTGGACCCCTCCCTCGACTACATCTTCCTCAAAGAGCTTGCCCGCTGTCACTAACTACAGCGCCTTCTTTGAGCCCTCCCTCGACGACATTTCCCCCAAAGAGCTCGATGTCGCTGGAAAGGGCTTTACTACTAACGCCATCAATGGCCGCAACTTAGAGTTTATCTACAACGCCCGCCTCTCCTTCATCACCACCGTCACCATCAATCACTTCTTCACTGATACGTACCTTCTATGGCTTCCGCGTGTTCTTTGGATTATTCTTTATTTTTGATAAAATAAAAATAATAAAATATAATCTTTATTTTTGATATAAAAAAATATAATCTTTATTTTTGATATTAAAAAAAATATAATGAAGCACTGTAGCAATTGCTTTCGATTTAGGTTAGAGCGGCCGCCCTCAATTAATAGGGTGGAAATAAAGATAAAAAGACGGGGCTTAGCCTTTCCTAATTAAAAAAATTAACACACCGGCTCCACGTTTCATGCTTTTTTGACCTTCGGGAACACGTCACGGTCACCTTCTACACTAAGCGGCTCATCAGGTGGTATCCGGGCCAGGCAGGTTCTAGTAATCCGTTTGATTAAGAAGTTTGAACACAACTTGGACTTTGAATTTACTATTATGATTTAATAACTTGAATCGTGGCATCCAGAAGAATCAATCCCCATGCTCTTTTTTCTTCGTTTTTTTTCAATTTTTTTCTGTCAGCATTATGTTTAATAATTCATTAACTCAAGAACTCCTCTATCTATCTCCCACCTTTCCTCTCGTCACACTGACTTAATAAAATCTCAGTGCTTTAGCTATTCGACAAGCAACTATTCTTTTGGCTTCGTATATTTGTACCTTTATGTATATTTAATTTCGTACTTTTGTATTTTATCTGCATGTATTTAAATTATACTATTCATCAAGAAACTATTCTTTTGGCTTCATACCTTTGTACTTGTACACACATTTAAATTATACTCTTTTGTATTATTGCCATGAAGAGATTATATGATAATGGATAACCACTACTTCTAAATGCAATTAAATAAAAAATATTATTCAATAGTATCAGGAGATTCTGAAACTCTTAAGTGGTGAATTTTCTTTCTTAAATTGGCAATTGAATGAAAAGAAATATTTAGATTTTACTTGATTATGAT
The DNA here is from genome assembly GCF_009389715.1 of Phoenix dactylifera. Classification (NCBI taxonomy): domain Eukaryota; kingdom Viridiplantae; phylum Streptophyta; class Magnoliopsida; order Arecales; family Arecaceae; genus Phoenix; species Phoenix dactylifera. Next base: position 1,320,381 of record NC_052407.1, read on the forward strand.
ATCCTTACTCTCATATGCCAATCCCCACCTTTTCTAGCTTTGACCCCTCCCCGTTCTGAGAAGGCGGAGTCCCCAACTTTGTTCAGGTGGAAAATGATGAAACGACCCAAGAAAGCAGCGAATGGTACTAATGTTTAACCATTGCCTAGAGTTTTAGCCATCACAACAACAACATAAATATAAATTAATATTTTCCCGTTTCATATTTCCTTCTTTAATTTGATATTTTTTAACTAACCAATTTTAAGTTTAAGATTGTAAAGTAACTATTATATATAGATACCATGATTTTTAAATATAGCCAAATTTAGTTTTTTTCTTTTAATTATTATTATTATTATTATTATTATTATTATTATTGTGGGAATAAAAGATCTCGGACTTAGTCCCACATCGACTGAATAGCAAAAAGGTCTGTGCCTTAAATGGAGGGCTCGATTACCCTTTTCTCATCAGGAAGCGCCTTTTAAAGGACAAAACCGTGAGGAAGACTTCTACCTGCTCCAAAGCGGACAATACCTGCTGTGGGGACGCAATCTCCTTTTCTTGTTCCAGTTCGGTGGGGGCTAAGGTCTGAGGTCGGGAAAACCTCGACCTCAACAATGGCGCGCCAGGTAGGGGCCATTGACCTCGGCTCAGACCTTCCCGCTGGGGGGCTGATGTTGTGGGAATAAAGGGTCTCGGATTTAGTCCCACATCGACTGAATAGCAGAAAGGTTTGTGCCGTAAATGGAGGGCTCGATTACCCTTCCCTCAAAATGCGTTTTTTAAAGGGCAAAACCGTGAGAAAGGCTTCTATCTGCTCCAAAACGGACAATACCTTCTGTGAGGACGCAGTCTTCTTTCCCTGTTCTAATTCGGTGGGGGCTAAGGTCGGAGGTCGGGGAAACCTCGACCTCAACAATTATAACCAAGATAAATCAAAATTTTGATTTATTTCGGTTTTGATGGCTCGTCTTTTATATTCATCAAGAATCTTGCAGTATGTATGGTTTGTCGGCAAATGGATCGCCGATCCTGTGGATACGTCCAAGTGCAAACGTTTAGCATCCAACTGGGATAACAGCATTCCCCTCCCCGTTCTCGTTCCCACAATAATTAAAGAAAAGAAGTAATAAAGAAGAAATAAAGGAAAATAAAGATAACAGCCGGAAAGTAGAGAATAAAGCGAAGAAACCGACCTGTACACTCCTATCCGCCCCTTCTTTCTTCCCCACGCGGAATACTTCCGCCGAAAGCAACGCTTCCACGAAGCCATCACAAGTTTATATTCCACGCGGTTCCTCTTTCTCGGTCTTTCTTCCTTCTCCTCTTTACTTGGTCCCCTGCTTCTATTGCAAATAAATATATAAACCCACCCCCAACACCAGAACCCCTTCATTACCACTCTTCTCTTCTCTTAAGCTCTCTATACTCCTGCTTCTAAGATGAGTGATCCCAAGTATGCCTATCCTTATCCTGCTCAAGGTACAGTACCATCATCTATCCCAAGTCTCTTCCTGTCAAGCCCTTTTGGGCTAAGCTAAGAAGTAATGGTTGGAGGGGAGGTTTCTACCGGGTTTTTTTATTTTCTTTTCTTTTCAAAGAGCAACATGGTTCAATAGCCTCTGTTTTTTTTCACTTTTATATCTGGCCGCAAGCTAACTCCTGTTTTTCCCGATTTTGTTCTGGGTACAAGGGTATTACCAAGGACCACCTGTGATGGCACCACCTCAGTACGGAGCTCCACCACCAAAAAGACAGCCTGGTTTTCTTGAGGGATGGTGCGTATCTCATCCAATCTTCTCCTCCTCTTTTATATTAACTTCTTCTTTTTATTTTACGTGTCTCATCTTCTTCCTTTGGTTTCTGTGCAGCCTTGCTGCTCTGTGCTGCTGCTGCCTCCTCGACGAGTGCTGCTGCGATCCTTCCGTCATATTTGTCACTTAAATTTCTTTTATATAAATTTCTCCCCTTATGTATGCTTGTAGATTAATGGTATGTCCATGACCACGAGCGATGTTATATGTAAATAAATACTTGCACCCTCCCAAATTATGTTTTTGGCCTTCCATATTGCGTTGGAACTAAGATTAGATGATTAAATGATTAAACCTTCTTGTTTTTCTTTCAGATGGAAGTAATATAATATCGAAAATTGGATGTTTGGTAATTGTTTACGGTGGTGGTGGAGGAGGGGAGGATGAATTATTCTATCTAATTGTTTTCTATCTACTTTGTTTTTCTTTTCCGTTTTGAGGATGTATTCTTCTGCCGATTTTTTTCTTGCTATTAGACTCGCTGATTGTTCGCAAACCATAGCCTCTGAATTGCCTTTCTCGCAGCAACTTTAGATATACAGGATCATAGGGAAAAAAGGGGGAAGAGATAGTTCACTGCTTCTTATAAAAGATTACTAGTTTTATTATTGGTATTATTATTACGAGAGAAAGAAAGATTTTCGTATTATAATTACTCTGGTTTAAATATTTTGGGATGAATTATGTGAAGTTTAAACTAGAATTTTGGTTGCTAAGCAAAGAAATGTGACCATTAAGGTAATCTCTAATTTTCGCCTTTTGGTTATCGGCACTAGCTATTTTTTTGTGATTTTATCCATACGCTGGAAAAATTTATCAATGAGGGAAGGCAGGGAACAGAGGAATCAAAAGGTTTGGACTTTGGGGTGGTCACTGATCTACTGATCCTAGGACTGGGATGACAACTTTTAGATGAACTGTATAATTCCAAATATATGTAGCCTTGGAATGCAAATTGTATGGATATGGTGGTCAGACAGAATTTCTTTGTTTACGACCTATATTGTAATCAATACATTATAATAAATTAAGTCAAAACTTCAAACTTGAGATAATTACTGTGTTAATCTTTTAGATATTGTTTCAGCATGCAATCATTTATCCATAAGATGTATGCATCCTATCTTATTCTCACCTTATTATGTCATAATTGTATGTGAGTTCTAAATTGGATTGACCTTGCTCTCGTACACAATGTTTTTATGGGATGACCTTGATCATTTTTGCGAGACCTTACAGGTAAAAGAATTAGAGCTGATTGGGTGGCGAATAGGCCCAGCACTCCGGTCTCCTGTAGGATAGTTTGGAGTCTTCTCCCCTTCCCCTTCGCCTTCTTCTATTTTCTGATTTTATTAGATGTACTCATGCTAGATTGGTATGAAGGTATCCGTGTTATCAAAAATAAGAATAAAAATCAAAGCTATTGTTTTTCCAAGTTATGAAGGCATGGTGCGACGATATTAGTTATGCTTTGGGAGTATTAATTCAACTATTATGCATGCATATAGTTGTTAAAAATGTAACAGTAGAGTGCAATAGTACATTGAGGAAGCTGCTTTCAGAGTGTTGGTGCTGGGTTTGCAACAACCTAGTTAAGGGTATGTCAAAGCTATTAATCTTGCACCTGGGACTCAGTTGTGAGTTGAGGTTGCACTTACTTTTTTTAGATAGAGCGATAATAAAAGTAGCTTGATATAATATTTTTTTCTTCTTTTCTTGGTGAAGTTTATGTGCTACCTAGAGAGCCCTATCATGATGCCACCCATCTTGTATAGCACTCGTTAGAACTGTGATGACTCCAATTAGGGATACAGATCCCTATAACTATTAGAGTAAATTACAAAAAACTCTTCAAATTAGAGGTAAATTATACTTACACCTAATAATTCGAATAATCTATGATTATCCTCCTGAGGTTTATATTTATTCAATACTTTAATACATAACTTAACATAACATTAGTCAAACGTTAACCTTAAATAGGATCTAAATGGCACGTCAGAAAATTTTTTAAAAATAACCAAAATAACCTTAAGTGGCGTAATAAGTATCCTCCTTCCTATTTAAGGGCAATTTCTATTTTTTACATTAGGTAAATAGTTTTACTAACACCGTTAATTTAACTGGGTGTATGCATTGGTTTTACAAACTATTGGATGTAAGTGTAATCGATGTAAACATCAAGGGAGTTTTTGTGGTTTACTCTAACCATTAATTAGTTTTCTAATTTTTGACGGATATGTATCAAAAGTGAAGTAATATCATGTCTAGATGACAGCATTTGCATAGAGGCAACATCGTCAAATAGTCTGTTTTTTTTTTTATTCCTTGAACAAGAGGTGAAATTCCACCAAATCTAATAGCATAGTACACTCATTTAGCAGAAAAACCAACCTGTTTGAAATTCAGTACAATTATGGGTAAAATGCTTATTCTTTTCTAATTTTATTTTGTTCAATAATTCAATGTGATGTTACATTTCAATTTCATGTGGGCCAAAGGTGAGGTCTGATGCACACATTGATGAGGTAACTAAAGATATTGGATAAGAAGCCCGACGAGCTACGATAAATGGACAGATCAATACATCTAGAAAATCCTTGTCAAGGACGGGCTCCGTTGGAGATATAGGATGGACCTAAGAGGTGGCTAAAGTCATGCAAAGAATAGTCCAAGAGAATCTGCCAAATCCAAGACCGTCATCCCTTGGCTTTACGAAGAAAGACTTTCCTTTACACCTCACCAATCCTAATCGTAGTTGGATAGATGTTATATTCACATGTTGGTGGTGATTGTTTGGAGGGACAGCAGTTGTAACTTTTACCTTCCTTCCCACGAATCCACCGTCGGGTCATGCAGTTGTCACTTTGAGATCTATACAAATGGATGAAACAAGGAGTTCAAAATGCTTTGGAGATCTGTGTGTTGAAATCACCACTTTTCCTAAAAGCTTAAGCTTATAGGATGAGGTAGATTTATTTATATATTTTATATTTTCTTACACTCCTCCTCACATGTTGGCCGGACTTTTTTTTAATGGGCGAGCCCAACATGTGAATTTTTTTTTTAATAATGGGGTTAAAGAGTGCGGAGACAGGGTTTGAACCCATGACCTCTGCTCTGATACCATATTGAAATCACCACTTTTCCTAAAAGTTTAAGCTGATAGGATAAGGTAGATTTATTTATATATTTTATATTTTCTTACACTTTGCAAGGCACAATCTAATAATCGACATCGTGGAAAAAAGATTAATCCTTCGTTTGCCCGAAAGATACTAACCCTGCTCGATTTGGAGTGGGTACCAAGTTAATATCAGTCCATTGCTCAAAAAAACTCAGTCGATACGCATCTCATATTTCAATTCCTCCCGTTCCCTTGTTGGCTAGAAGCTCGTCAGTGTAATTCTTATAAATTTTGTATCCCTTGATATGAATATGAATAAAAAATATGAAACCCTGCTTCATGAAACAGGACATGCTCAATATGTATCCCTTTAATTTTGTATTGGTACTGCTGTCCATTTATTCCTGTAACATATTCCTGGCTTGTGAAATTCTTTTATAATAATTTAACATGAATTTGTTCTAAAACACTTCGACAAGTAAATAATAAGTTGCATTCTTGTCAAGGAAAGTTTCAGTGACAGGCATTTGTGAAGTTGTTCTCACTCTAAATTACTCGAATGATGAGAATGGTATCCAGAGTTATTAGCACTATTTGAAAGTTAATGCAGATGCTTGGATTGGCTTGGGCTTGTAAGCCTTGTTTACCAAATTATTGACTCATTGATGCGAATAAATAGAAAGAGTAGAAAACAAGAAAGAGAATAGATCAATATTTCGTTGAAGTTAAGACAAAAGTTCATGGGAATAAAGACTTCACTAAGTACTAGCGATGGAAGGATGCAACCAACCAAGTGCTCGACAAAATCCAGGATCGCTAAACCTTAATCAAAAGCTAAAGTTATAAGATGCAGCAATGAAATGTAATAGGCCTGGATCTACATTCTTTAATTCATTGTTCGTTGTGTGTGGGGGCGTGGACATGTAGACAAGCATATGAATATTACGGTGCATCATGATTTCAAGCAATTTAGCATAAGAATGATGCCACTATGTTTTTTTTTTTTTGATGTAAATAATTATATTATGTAACCCTAGTTAATGATCTGAGTAGGTTATATGTTGGCTCCACCAAAGATCGATTGCAAATGAGTCAGAGGCTGTTGGGTCCAGTAGCTAAGCTGTAGTGTGCTCTCATGAGCTGCAACATATTATTTTTTTGTTGACTTTGAATAAATCTTCTTTTATGGGTTTTTTTTTTGAACCAACAATAAAAATAAAAAAGAAAACTCTGACAAAGAACAACTCTAAAAGAAGATTAAATGTAAATAATAATACCAACATACCTAAGTGGTAAGTTTCTTTCGATTAAAACCTTTGGGCACTTACCTACAAGTGTTGTTGTTGCAATTGTTTATTTATTTTCTTTCTTGATTCATTTATATTAAGAGTAACTAGTTTTTGTACATAAGATCATAATGGTATTACGATGTTAGCAGATCAAAAAATAATAATGTATTTTGTCCATGTGAAACAAAAATGAAAAGGTCCATATTGATTAAGAATCCCACTAAATGCCACATGTAATTTTTGCTTGCAGCATCTAGGTTTAGCAATTCTGCCTGCAACTAGTCAACCCAATCCAACTTAGTTAATTTGAATGTGTCTGAGTATTGGGCTAGGTTGGGTTTGGATTAGGACTTGTAGTCCTGATATTGAGGTTATTGGTGTTAGATGTATGCCCTAGAAGCCAATTTGGCTGACACATTGTTGATTCTAGGGACATAATTTTGTACTTGACTATTTATTATTGAATAAATAAAAGGCATCTTTTTCATTCATATTGTTTATGTGTCTATGAATCGTCCAAGAAATTAATAAGATGATGATACATATTCTCAAGAGTTGAGAATTTGAGCCATGTATCATTGGTGATTAATTTCTAAATGCTCCTGATCAATGGATCATCACGAGGACGGTGATCGATCCGATCAGTGCACAGATCACTCTCCTTCTGGATGGACGAGACTTGAGTCCACAGTGTAGGGACACTGAAGTGATAGTGCAGGTGCTTGTTAGAGAACAAGGGTACTGAGCGTGACCAAGACAAGAAGTCACTTGGATGTCTATCCACTCGTCAGTGACTTGCTTGATGTTGCAGTAGTGTGACTGGTCCTTTGACCTGCGGTGCTTCGGCTACTCACAGTGAGGTTATTGTAGTTTGACTGCACACATACATGGTCTCTAGCCATATGGGTCCATGCAGTGTAGATTGGCTGCAGTAGGTTCACTGTAGGAGTAGGGTATGCACCTACAAGGAATCTATCGACCTTGATAGAAGAGGAGTGATCCTATGTGATTTGTTAGACTGAGTTCTAAGACCTTGGCCAGGGCAGTAAAGTGGAGAAAGAGTTTTCCACTATCGAACTCAAGTCGAATAAATCTTGACATATGACAGACGATGGGGTTTGACGAGTTGTCCATGACCTCCGTCCTGTAGGGATCCACGATAGTAGGACTGTATCACACGTTAACTGCACCTAGAGGTTCATCATTCCATTCTGCTGGGTAGCCACTACATGCTGCTAGGTGTCACTGGTGGATGGTGGGACTCATAGGGATTATCTTGATGATCGATAAACCCTAATGAGTTGAGTTGGAATCGTTCCAACCCATTGAAAGGAGTTTTCAATGATATAGTGATAGAGATCACAATATATCTCACTACCAGTCAGAATAGAACCTATGGGGTCACACACACTAGAAGTATTGACCGATCCGATGGTTGAAATCGTGATTAGGAATCACAAGAAATCAATTTGATTGATAAAAAGTTGAAGAAGAAAAAAGGAATTAATTAATTGGACTTGAAACAAGAATCCTACTTCGGGTAGGATTCCTAGAGTCCTAATTGGATTAGGACTGGGAATCCTAGTTGGAGTAGGACTGGAATTCCTATTTGGAATAGGATTCCTACAATCCTAATGAGATTAGGAATTTTGAATTAAAATTGGATTCCTACTTGGAGTAGGATTCCTAGAAATCCTAATTGGATTAGGACTTCGGATTCAAATAGAGTCCTAATTGGATTAGGACTAAAATTAAAATACATCCTAATTGGATTAGGATTCCTTAAGTCTAAATTAATTATTAATCTAATGAATCAACATGACTCCTAATTGGATTAGGATTGAAGAGTTCAATTGAGTCATGATTCATTCAAGTCCTAATTGGATTAGGACTAGCATAGATTGAACCCAATTTGGTTAAGCCTAATTGGATTAGGACTTAACCACATTAGGGCATCCAAATCCTTACCTAATGAGGATTAGGGCAACCATGAAGGAGGGGCACACGCCCCTCCTCCTTTCATATTGCTTGGTGCGGCAACAAGAGGGGCCGGCGCCCCTCTTGGAATTATTTCAAGGGAGCTCCTAAAAGTTAGGAGCTCCACTTGTTATTTAAAGAGGGCTTCATGGGGGCTGACCTAATAGATGAGAAGGCTTCTTGCTTGCTGCCGTACGCCCCCCTCTTGCTCCTCCTTTGGTTCAGCCGCCATTAGCAAAGGGAAAAGAAGAGGAGGCCTCTCCCTCCTCTTGGTCTTCTTCCTTGGCTTCAACGCGTGTGAAGAGAAGAAGGCTGCGAAGGGATTTGATCTTCTTCCTCTTCTTCATCCTTCTTCTTCCTCCTCTCAAGTGCAATCAAGAGTTGATTGAAAGAGAGGACATCAGCCATCAAAGCTATCTCTGCAAGGGAGCCAGTACCCCGGTGAGATAGAGAGCTTGGATCGGATCCTGCTTCGTGTGGATACCCGTAGAGGCCGGACGTTTGAATGGCTTCAAGCGAACCCTCTTCCAAAACCACGAATTCAGATTTGCGGTGATCATCTACCCGCGCAAGGTGAAGATTTGATCTTCCTATTAGTTTTAAAAGTTTTAATTCTTACCTAATTACGAAAGGTCTCGAAACAACGTTCATGCGATGAACGTCGAACCCGTGCATGCCGATTCCGCTGCCATCTGAAAAATTTTTGAAATATCAGCGGCATGGGCGGGTTCCCAACAGTGGTATCAGAGCCTAGGCTTCGTAGATTAAGGTAAGAATTAAATATCTAAAGGCATATTAGATCTGAAAATTAAATGATCATGCATGCTGAAAAATTCTGCATGCAGATTTTTTCAGGGGTGCTGATTTTTACATGCTGATTTTTATGTGATAAAAAGATGATTCTAATTGCATTGTTAATGGGATTACAAAGTTTAGAATCAAGATTAGCATGATCAGCGACCTATGTCATGATATAATCAGTTAAGTTTCAGATCTGAAAATTATAATTGTTGCATACGGTGATGATCATAGGATTCAACCCCTTTTGGTATCAAATGTAATGACCTGCGATGTGATCTGCGATGTCATGTAATTTTTCAGATGCTTGCATGCATCTTATTTGATGTTTTGAGAGGCCTGCGTGCCTCCTAAAAGGAGATGTAAATTATTTTTATTTTTATTTTACATCTGGTTGTATTTCTGTGATGTGATGTACATCAACGATCAAGTCGAAGACGATGCATGAGATGAACAGGGGTCTAAGCGGTTGATGGCGATGGGATCAAGAGTTGATCAAGGATCGAATCAAGGAAGCTTGGATCCAATTCAAGAGTTGAAGACCACTTGATCGATTGATGTGCATGTGCTTGTAATACGACCTAATTAGAATCCATGATCATCACCTAGTTAAAGTTTAGCTTTAATTATTGCCGCGATTATAACTGCCTGCAATGCGCCGTTTGCATGTGATGTGAATGAGAGTCGGGTAGATAGGTCTACATGTGATGTAGCAAACCCAATTGAGACCTAAATCAAAACCTCCTCAATCAAGTCGAGAGTGAACCGACATGAGCAAATCATATTAGATTAATTGATCTAATTGGTGTCTAGGAAAGCATGAAAGGTGGTTACTTAATTAGGACCTTACTCTCTGAGTAAGGGGAGCCTCCCACCTGCTTACCTGGCCAATTGTTCGATTACCTCTTATGAAAGGCTCAAGTTGCAAACACTAAGACCTGATTAACCAATATTAAGTCAATAGGTCTTCCACTGTAGTAGAGCTGCTAAGGCCTTTCTGATGTTGACTTGTCTCGGCTGGATACAGTGGTCAAGTTGCATTGGGGGGCTGGACCTCTCTATAGACATGAGATGTTGTAGGGTAAAGGTGGGGTTGGGCACCAATAACTGTTAGGTGAGGACCCAATGACGACTTTATTCCTACGGTTATACAGTGGGTCTGACTTAACTAAGAAATGAGACCAATAACTGTTAGGTGAGGTCTTCATGGCTTAGAGACCAAGTTGCACTGCAACATGCTTGAGAAGCATTGTACAAGAGTTGTACACTCATCCATCTATGTGTCACCAATAACTGTTAGGTGAGGTGGCATGTAAATTGGTGGGACCGCAGTACCCACTAGAAACCCTAGTCGTGTGGGATTTCCGTTTTCCTACCAGGGGAGTGTGAGGAATTCGAGAAAATAGTGGGAGTCACAATTTGTTCTAAAAGACCTTAGGACAGATTAGGATCAAGTACAAAAGTCTAACTAGAATCTTTACTCTCTGCAGATACAATGTCGGCTTCAAACCCTTTGACCCGTATTCTTGAGACCAACCGACTGACCGGAACCAATTACAAGGACTGGCTTAGAAATCTCAAAATAGTTTTGGACTGTGAGAAGATAGGCTACATACTCGATTCAGATATCCCCACATTACCAGCACGTCCCACTGATGTTCAGCGTGAGATGCATAAAAAGTGGTTGGACGATGACATTAGAGTAAAATGCTATATGATGGCATCTATGTCTAATGAACTCCAATGCCAGCATGAAAATATAAAGACTGCTAGGGACATACTGGCACACCTGCAAAAGTTGTATAGTGAGCAAAGTCGCACAGCTCGTTTTGAAGTGTCCAAGAGGCTTTTCAAAGCGAAGATGCGCGAGGGGCAGTCTGTCCATGATCACGGTCTGACCATGATCAAGGACCTAGAGGAGCTTGAGAAGCTCGGTATGGACATGCACAAGGAATTGCAAGTGGATTTGATCCTACAGTCACTTCCTGATTCATTTGGTCAGTTTATAGTAAACTACCACATGAATAAGATTGAATGCACTAAGACTGAACTAATCAACATGTTGGTAACTGCTGAGGGAGCCTTGAAAGGTTCAAGGGGCAATGTCCTCGCTGCTGAGTTGACTTCTGGTTCCAAGAGAAAGTCTACTTGGAAGAAAAAGAAGCCTGCAAAGAAGCAGAAGAAAGACAAGAAGCCAAAGAAGGAAGTTCAAAAGAAAAGGGCTAACGACAAAGGAAAATGTTTCCACTGCAATGTCGAAGGCCACTGGAAGAGAAACTGTCCTTCATACCTCGAGAGCCTGAAGAACAAGAAAGGTGACACACCTTCAGAAGGTATAGACTTGCTCATTATTGAAACTAATCTAACGGTTTCTTCTACTTCTAGTTGGGTTATAGATTCTGGTTCTAGTGCTCATTTGTGCACTACCATGCAGGGTCTAAAGGAAAGTAGAAGGCTGGCGGAAGGTGCAGTAACCCTTCGGGTTGGCAACGGGGCAAAAGTTGCTGCTGTGGCTGTGGGCACCTACCATCTGCGACTACCGTCTGGATTTAGTTTAATACTTAGAGACTGTTATTATGTACCTGTTGCTAGCAGAAATTTGATTTCTGTTTCATGTCTAGCACAGGAAGGTCATGTTTTTACATTTGACAAAGACTGCTGTTCTATTTATTTAAGAAATAAAATAGTCGCACGCGGTTTCATGATTGACAGTCTCTATCATTTACATATGGATGTATCTGTGAATGTTACCGAGCAAGATGTGAGTGCCAAAGGATCCAAAAGATCCAGAGATGAGATAAACCAAAGATATTTGTGGCACCTCAGGCTTGGCCATATTGGAGAGGACAGAATGAACAAAATGGATAAAGATGGGCTTTTAGGCTCATTGACTTCCGAGTCATATCCAGTTTGCGAGTCCTGTCTTCAAGGAAAAATGGCAAGACTGCCCTTTGTAGGACATGGGGAGAGGACCACTGAATTACTTGCCCTAGTACATACAGATGTATGTGGCCCATTCGATGTGCTAGCCAGGGGACGTTATTCTTACTTCATTACCTTTACCGATGATTACTCACGGTATGGGTATGTGTATCTTATGAGACACAAGTCTGAGTCTTTTGAAAAGTTCAAAGAGTTCAAGAATGAAGTAGAAAAACAAACTGAAAAACCTCTTAAGGCTCTTCGATCAGATCGAGGAGGAGAATACCTTAGTAGGGAATTCCGGGACTATCTCAAAGAAAACGGCATAGTCTCACAATGGACACCTCCGGGTACACCTCAACTCAACGGGGTGTCAGAGAGGAGGAATCGGACCCTATTGGATATGGTCAGGTCCATGATGAGCTTCACTGATTTACCTATGTTCCTTTGGGGAGATGCCTTACTCACAGCGATTTATTTATTGAATAGAGTTCCCTCTAAATCCGTTCCTACCACACCGTATGAGATATGGCATGGTAAGAAACCAAGTCTGGGTCATCTCAAGATTTGGGGGTGTCCGGCCCACGTCAAGCGACTACAGGCGGACAAGTTAGAGGCTAGGACCATAAGTGCTCGTTTTATAGGATATCCTAAAGAGTCATTAGGATACAATTTTTACGTCTCAGAGGATCACAATGTGTTTGTGAGCCGTCATGCCATCTTCTTGGAAAATCAGTTTATCCTTGATAGAGGCAGTGGGAGGAAAATTGAGCTTGAAGAGAAAGTCTCTGAAAAGCAACGAGTCATGGATCCTAAAGAACCTATTCATAAGGAGCCAGTACACGATGTCCCTCAACCACCTCGTAGATCTAGTAGGGTCTCCCATCCTCCCGATAGATACTTAGGTATACTAGAAGAGGATACCGAGGAAATGTTCCTAGTGGGAGATAGGGATCACATACAGGATCCCAAAACCTACAACGAGGCGATATCTGATATCGATTCCGAGAAATGGCTGAAAGCTATGAAGTCAGAGATAGACTCCATGCATTCCAACCAAGTCTGGACCTTAGTAGATCCACCAGAAGGTATTGTACCTATTGGATGCAAATGGATCTACAAAAGGAAAATAGGTTCGGATGGAGAGGTAGAGACCTATAAGGCAAGGCTTGTGGCGAAAGGGTATAGTCAGCGCGAAGGCATTGACTATCAGGAGACCTTTTCACCTGTAGCCATGCTAAAATCCATCCGAACATTGCTTGCCATTGCAGCATTTCATGATTATGAAATCTGGCAGATGGATGTGAAAACTGCTTTCCTGAATGGATATCTTGATGAAGATATCTATATGGAACAGCCTTTGGATTTCACTTCCAGTGATGGAGATCACAAGGTCTGCAAGCTGCAAAGGTCCATCTATGGACTAAAGCAAGCATCTCGGAGTTGGAACACTCGTTTCGATGACGCAATCAAAACGTTTGATTTCATCAAAAACGAAGAGGAACCATGTGTTTATAAAAAGGTTAGTGGGAGTGCTGTCATTTTTCTCGTACTGTACGTAGATGACATTCTCCTGATTGGGAATGATATTCCCATGTTAACCTCGGTCAAGGTCTGGTTGTCAAAAGAATTCTCCATGAAAGACCTTGGGGAAGCATCCTATATTTTGGGAATAAAGGTCTATAGAGATAGATCTAAAAGGATGCTTGGCCTTTCACAGAAGATGTACATAGAGGAGGTGCTGAAGAGGTTCAGCATGGAAAACTCCAAGAGGGGTCTCTTACCCCTAAGGCATGGAATTCATCTCTCCAAGAAGATGTGCCCCAACACATCTGAGGAGATTCAACGCATGAGCAAGATTCCTTATGCATCGGCAATAGGAAGCCTCATGTATGCCATGCTATGTACACGACCTGATATAGCTCTTGCTGTGAGTGTCACAAGCAGATATCAGTCGAATCCAGGTGAAGAACACTGGACAGCTGTGAAGAACAGTCTTAAGTACTTGAGAAGAACTAAGGACATGTTCTTGGTCTTTGGGAGAAGATCAGAGTTGAAGGTAGAAAGATGCACACATATTGATGATAGAAAGTCAACATCAGAATATGTGCAATTGTGGTTCAGTAAATTGGAAGAGTTCCAAACAACCGATCATTATAGATTCTACCTTAGAAGCTGAATGTTAAGCCGTATCTAAGGGTGCAGTGGAAACCTTCTGATTAAAAGTTAATTGCAGAATTAGGTGTAATGTCATTAGATGCCATGACACTTTACTGCGATAACATTGGCACCATAACACTAGCTATGGAGCCATGGTCTCATCAGAAGTCCAAGCACATAGAGCGGCGCTTCCATTTCATACGCGACTATGATATAGAGGTGCAGAGAGTAGACTCCGCGGATAACGTGGCAGACCCTTTCACTAAGCAGCTGAGTCAGCAAAAGACTGAGCCCACCTTGAGAAGATGGGCGTAAGATATATGACCAATTAGCTTTAGTGCAAGTGGGAGATTGTTAGATGTATGCCCTAGAAGCCAATTTGGCTGACACATTGTTGATTCTAGGGACATAATTTTGTACTTGACTATTTATTATTGAATAAATAAAAGGCATCTTTTTCATTCATATTGTTTATGTGTCTATGAATCGTCCAAGAAATTAATAAGATGATGATACATATTCTCAAGAGTTGAGAATTTGAGCCATGTATCATTGGTGATTAATTTCTAAATGCTCCTGATCAATGGATCATCACGAGGACGGTGATCGATCCGATCAGTGCACAGATCACTCTCCTTCTGGATGGACGAGACTTGAGTCCACAGTGTAGGGACACTGAAGTGATAGTGCAGGTGCTTGTTAGAGAACAAGGGTACTGAGCGTGACCAAGACAAGAAGTCACTTGGATGTCTATCCACTCGTCAGTGACTTGCTTGATGTTGCAGTAGTGTGACTGGTCCTTTGACCTGCGGTGCTTCGGCTACTCACAGTGAGGTTATTGTAGTTTGACTGCACACATACATGGTCTCTAGCCATATGGGTCCATGCAGTGTAGATTGGCTGCAGTAGGTTCACTGTAGGAGTAGGGTATGCACCTACAAGGAATCTATCGACCTTGATAGAAGAGGAGTGATCCTATGTGATTTGTTAGACTGAGTTCTAAGACCTTGGCCAGGGCAGTAAAGTGGAGAAAGAGTTTTCCACTATCGAACTCAAGTCGAATAAATCTTGACATATGACAGACGATGGGGTTTGACGAGTTGTCCATGACCTCCGTCCTGTAGGGATCCACGATAGTAGGACTGTATCACACGTTAACTGCACCTAGAGGTTCATCATTCCATTCTGCTGGGTAGCCACTACATGCTGCTAGGTGTCACTGGTGGATGGTGGGACTCATAGGGATTATCTTGATGATCGATAAACCCTAATGAGTTGAGTTGGAATCGTTCCAACCCATTGAAAGGAGTTTTCAATGATATAGTGATAGAGATCACAATATATCTCACTACCAGTCAGAATAGAACCTATGGGGTCACACACACTAGAAGTATTGACCGATCCGATGGTTGAAATCGTGATTAGGAATCACAAGAAATCAATTTGATTGATAAAAAGTTGAAGAAGAAAAAAGGAATTAATTAATTGGACTTGAAACAAGAATCCTACTTCGGGTAGGATTCCTAGAGTCCTAATTGGATTAGGACTGGGAATCCTAGTTGGAGTAGGACTGGAATTCCTATTTGGAATAGGATTCCTACAATCCTAATGAGATTAGGAATTTTGAATTAAAATTGGATTCCTACTTGGAGTAGGATTCCTAGAAATCCTAATTGGATTAGGACTTCGGATTCAAATAGAGTCCTAATTGGATTAGGACTAAAATTAAAATACATCCTAATTGGATTAGGATTCCTTAAGTCTAAATTAATTATTAATCTAATGAATCAACATGACTCCTAATTGGATTAGGATTGAAGAGTTCAATTGAGTCATGATTCATTCAAGTCCTAATTGGATTAGGACTAGCATAGATTGAACCCAATTTGGTTAAGCCTAATTGGATTAGGACTTAACCACATTAGGGCATCCAAATCCTTACCTAATGAGGATTAGGGCAACCATGAAGGAGGGGCACACGCCCCTCCTCCTTTCATATTGCTTGGTGCGGCAACAAGAGGGGCCGGCGCCCCTCTTGGAATTATTTCAAGGGAGCTCCTAAAAGTTAGGAGCTCCACTTGTTATTTAAAGAGGGCTTCATGGGGGCTGACCTAATAGATGAGAAGGCTTCTTGCTTGCTGCCGTACGCCCCCCTCTTGCTCCTCCTTTGGTTCAGCCGCCATTAGCAAAGGGAAAAGAAGAGGAGGCCTCTCCCTCCTCTTGGTCTTCTTCCTTGGCTTCAACGCGTGTGAAGAGAAGAAGGCTGCGAAGGGATTTGATCTTCTTCCTCTTCTTCATCCTTCTTCTTCCTCCTCTCAAGTGCAATCAAGAGTTGATTGAAAGAGAGGACATCAGCCATCAAAGCTATCTCTGCAAGGGAGCCAGTACCCCGGTGAGATAGAGAGCTTGGATCGGATCCTGCTTCGTGTGGATACCCGTAGAGGCCGGACGTTTGAACGGCTTCAAGCGAACCCTCTTCCAAAACCACGAATTCAGATTTGCGGTGATCATCTACCCGCGCAAGGTGAAGATTTGATCTTCCTATTAGTTTTAAAAGTTTTAATTCTTACCTAATTACGAAAGGTCTCGAAACAACGTTCATGCGATGAACGTCGAACCCGTGCATGCCGATTCCGCTGCCATCTGAAAAATTTTTGAAATATCAGCGGCATGGGCGGGTTCCCAACAATTGGATCATTTGCTATCCCTATATTTTAATTTTTGATTTGACCATCTTTCGAATCGGATCCCAATTGCATCTTTCGTGTGAAAGAATGATTGATCTTTCTCTGCCTGTATAGATCTCCTGTATTGTGCAATGCAACGGTGGATTGGTGTGGAGGAGGGTAAATCCTTCGTTAGTGCGGCCCATTGATCCAAGGCTGGTAGTGTGGAGGTTGCCGCTGCGGAGCCTGGTAGGATCCCTGTGGCGGTGGAGAAGGAGAATAGCGGTGTCGGTGGCTTGACGAAGCCGTTCAAGGGTCCACTAGGGGCCTGGATCTACTGTTTTAGTGATGCCTAAATCTGAACCCTAATAATATTCTGATTTATAAATATTTCTTTTACAAAGCCAGTAGAATCATTCCTTGGAAGTTTGATTCAATTTTACCACCTCCTCCTAAAAGTTTTAGATAAATGTGAGACCCTTCTTGGAATCTCAGATTTTTGTTGCATATCGACATGTTACCTGAATTTTTTTTTTTTGTCACCTAGCCCTCTGTTCGAGGTATGTTGTGTTGGTATAGAGCTTCATACAAGTGCCACCCTATCATCAGGTCGATATACTCGGTACGGGCCCAATTTGGCATACGGAGTATCGGTATGCTCCTTCTACTGTATAGCTATACCGAACTGTCTGATACAGTACACCCCATTTCGTCCGGTATGGTACGCCCCATTTCGTCCGGTATGGAACAATACAACGTAACATACTTTAAACCAACCATACTATATTATTAGCTAGAAGAGTAAAAAGTGGGCCTTTAAGCCATTTTGCTGATGGTTAACACCGCACTAAAATATATAAATCTTTTTTTTTTGGTAAAACCGGCTTTTATATTACTCTCACGTGAGTACAACCTGTCAAATCAAAAAAAAGAAAGTGATACAAAGAAAAAGATATATCTGCAGCACTCGTCCAGATGAACTCTTCGAAGTGCCGAGCAATAAAGAAGGCGACCCAAACTGCCGCACTGTTCGCTTCTCGATATACATATGCCGCGTGGAAAGATCCTATCCTCCTAACCATACTGCAGGTCTTGCGAAGCAGCAGATGACCGTCTCCGTACCAATCTACCTCCGTATCCAATTGATCATCGTGGCAGAGACCCTTTCGAGACATATCCTATCTTGTTCGCCAGCAAGTCTAAGATGGACAATAACGAGTCTAAGACGGGCGATTGCGAGTCTAAGACGGGCAACCAGGATGCCTCTCTCATGTCTCTCCCAAGTATAGCCGAAGGCTATGTCATAACAGTCTCAAGTTTGTTTGTGCCAAATCTTTTTTATTTTATCTGATTTTTTATTGTATTTTTTAAAAAAAATACAATAAAAAATCAGATAAAATAAAAAGGATTTGGCACGGACAAACTTAAGACTGTTATGGAATAGCCTTCAGCTATACTTGGGAGAGACATGGGAGAGACATCCTGGTGGCTCGTCATGGGAGAGACATCCTGGTTGCCCGTCCTAGACTCGCTATCGCCCATCTTAGACTTGCTGGCTCTCATCTTAGAAGCAGAGTCCTGAATCATTTAATTTTCGAAATTATATTACTTCTATCTGAAAGAACTATAGAAATACAAGAAGGTTTAATCGTTGAATCATCTAATCTAAGTTCCGAGGCAATATGGAACGCCAAAAACATAATTTGGGAGGATGCAAGTATTTATTTACATATAACATCACTCGTTGTCATGAAGAAATACCATCAATCTACAAGCATACATAAGGGGAGAAATTTATATAAAAGAAATTAACATTATGAAGGGCCATATCAGCGGTGAACGGAGACCATCAATTGTCAGGTGTGACAGACGAATCCCAGCAGCCGCAGCACTTGTTATAAACGAGGAGGAGAAGATTGGATGAGATACGCACCATCCCCCAACAAAAGCAGGATGTCTTTCTGGTGGTGGAGCTGCACGCTCAGGTGGTGCCATCACAGGAGGTCCTTCTTGATCGGCCAGATATAAAAGTAACAAAAAGAGAGAGGCAAAAAACCTTCTATAATTTAATTAATCAAAGAAAGCATCCACAACTACACATCTAGCCATTTAATATTTTGTTTTTTGAATGACAAGAGCCCCATAGTTTATAATTAGATATAGATCTCAAAACAGAAAAATAAACATCAAGCTATTGAACCATGTTATATTTGAAAAGAAAATAAAATGAAAAACCAGATAAAATAAAAAGGGTTTGGCAGGAACAAACTTGGGACCGGCATGGCATAGCCTTCGGCGCCTATACTTGGGAGAGACATGGAAGAGGCATCCTGGTAGCTCGTCATGGAAGAGGCATCCTGGTTGCTCGTCATGAAAGAGGCATCCTGGTTGCTCGGCACGGGAGAGGCATCCTGGTTGCCCGTCATGAACTGGCTGGCTCCCATCTTAGAAGCAGAGTCCTGAATCGTTCTCAAACCTGACAGAGAGCTCAAGAGAAGAGAAAAGCTTGTGGTGTTGGCGTGCGTTTTATAGATTTACTAGAATAGATCGGGCCGGGGGGGGGGGGGGGGGGGGGGGGAGGGGGGGCGTTGGGTGGCAAGCGAGGAGGAGGAGGAGGAAGAAAGGCCGAGAAAGAGGAACCGTTGCTTTAGGCGGAAGTAATCCGCGTGGAAAAGAAAGAAGGGGGGCGGATGCTGGTCGGTTTCTTTGCTTTATTCTTTACTTTCCGGCTTTTATCCTTATTTTCTTTTATTACTTCTTTTCTTTAATTATTGTGGGAACGGGGACGGGGAGGGGCTGCTGTTATCCCGGTTGGATACTAAACGTTTGCACTTGACGTATCTACAGGATCGGCGATTCAGGTGCCGACAAACCTTACATGC